>NW_028153926.1:112500-152500 GCF_964211835.1 Anser anser
GGTTGTTAGGAAAGAGTGAAGACGCAGAGTCCTGTTGAGTGTGGGGTTGCGTAAAGGCTCCGCCAGGGAGTTCAGGTGTACCCAAAGGCTTCCGCTGAGAGCACTTTTTGATGGCAGAAAGTGGCACCGTACGTGTTTTTTCGGGTCTAACTCGGGTTCAGCTTCTTGTTGCGGTTAGGGTTATGTTTAGGGTTGTTAGGAAAGAGTGAAGACGCAGAGTCCTGTTGAGTGTGGGGTTGCGTAAAGGCTCCCCCAGGGAGTTCAGGTGTACCCAAAGGCTTCCGCTGAGAGCACTTTTTGATGGCAGAAAGTGGCACCGTACGTGTTTTTTCGGGTCTAACTCGGGTTCAGCTTCTTGTTGCGGTTAGGGTTATGTTTAGGGTTGTTAGGAAAGAGTGAAGACGCAGAGTCCTGTTGAGTGTGGGGTTGCGTAAAGGCTCCCCCAGGGAGTTCAGGTGTACCCAAAGGCTTCCGCTGAGAGCACTTTTGGATGGCAGAAAGTGGCACCGTACGTGTTTTTTCGGGTCTAACTCGGGTTGAGCTTCTTGTTGCGGTTAGGGTTATGTTTAGGGTTGTTAGGAAAGAGTGAAGACGCAGAGTCCTGTTGAGTGTGGGGTTGCGTAAAGGCTCCCCCAGGGAGTTCAGGTGTACCCAAAGGCTTCCGCTGAGAGCACTTTTTGATGGCAGAAAGTGGCACCGTACGTGTTTTTTCGGGTCTAACTCGGGTTCAGCTTCTTGTTGCGGTTAGGGTTATGTTTAGGGTTGTTAGGAAAGAGTGAAGACGCAGAGTCCTGTTGAGTGTGGGGTTGTGTAAAGGCTCCGCCAGGGAGTTCAGGTGTACCCAAAGGCTTCCGCTGAGAGCACTTTTTGATGGCAGAAAGTGGCACCGTACGTGTTTTTTCGGGTCTAACTCGGGTTCAGCTTCTTGTTGCGGTTAGGGTTATGTTTAGGGTTGTTAGGAAAGAGTGAAGACGCAGAGTCCTGTTGAGTGTGGGGTTGCGTAAAGGCTCCCCCAGGGAGTTCAGGTGTACCCAAAGGCTTCCGCTGAGAGCACTTTTTGATGGCAGAAAGTGGCACCGTACGTGTTTTTTCGGGTCTAACTCGGGTTCAGCTTCTTGTTGCGGTTAGGGTTATGTTTAGGGTTGTTAGGAAAGAGTGAAGACGCAGAGTCCTGTTGAGTGTGGGGTTGCGTAAAGGCTCCCCCAGGGAGTTCAGGTGTACCCAAAGGCTTCCGCTGAGAGCACTTTTTGATGGCAGAAAGTGGCACCGTACGTGTTTTTTCGGGTCTAACTCGGGTTGAGCTTCTTGTTGCGGTTAGGGTTATGTTTAGGGTTGTTAGGAAAGAGTGAAGACGCAGAGTCCTGTTGAGTGTGGGGTTGCGTAAAGGCTCCCCCAGGGAGTTCAGGTGTACCCAAAGGCTTCCGCTGAGAGCACTTTTTGATGGCAGAAAGTGGCACCGTACGTGTTTTTTCGGGTCTAACTCGGGTTCAGCTTCTTGTTGCGGTTAGGGTTATGTTTAGGGTTGTTAGGAAAGAGTGAAGACGCAGAGTCCTGTTGAGTGTGGGGTTGCGTAAAGGCTCCCCCAGGGAGTTCAGGTGTACCCAAAGGCTTCCGCTGAGAGCACTTTTTGATGGCAGAAAGTGGCACCGTACGTGTTTTTTCGGGTCTAACTCGGGTTGAGCTTCTTGTTCCGGTTAGGCTTATGTTTAGGGTTGTTAGGAAAGAGTGAAGACGCAGAGTCCTGTTGAGTGTGGGGTTGCGTAAAGGCTCCCCCAGGGAGTTCAGGTGTTCCCAAAGGCTTCCGCTGAGAGCACTTTTTGATGGCAGAAAGTGGCACCGTACGTGTTATTTCGGGTCTAACTCGGGTTCAGCTTCTTGTTGCGGTTAGGGTTATGTTTAGGGTTGTTAGGAAAGAGTGAAGACGCAGAGTCCTGTTGAGTGTGGGGTTGCGTAAATGCTCCCCCAGGGAGTTCAGGTGTACCCAAAGGCTTCCGCTGAGAGCACTTTTGGATGGCAGAAAGTGGCACCGTACGTGTTTTTTCGGGTCTAACTCGGGTTCAGCTTCTTGTTGCGGTTAGGGTTATGTTTAGGGTTGTTAGGAAAGAGTGAAGACGCAGAGTCCTGTTGAGTGTGGGGTTGCGTAAAGGCTCCCCCAGGGAGTTCAGGTGTACCCAAAGGCTTCCGCTGAGAGCACTTTTTGATGGCAAAAAGTGGCACCGTACGTGTTTTTTCGGGTCTAACTCGGGTTCAGCTTCTTGTTGCGGTTAGGGTTATGTTTAGGGTTGTTAGGAAAGAGTGAAGACGCAGAGTCCTGTTGAGTGTGGGGTTGCGTAAAGGCTCCCCCAGGGAGTTCAGGTGTACCCAAAGGCTTCCGCTGAGAGCACTTTTGGATGGCAGAAAGTGGCACCGTACGTGTTTTTTCGGGTCTAACTCGGGTTCAGCTTCTTGTTGCGGTTAGGGTTATGTTTAGGGTTGTTAGGAAAGAGTGAAGACGCAGAGTCCTGTTGAGTGTGGGGTTGCGTAAAGGCTCCCCCAGGGAGTTCAGGTGTACCCAAAGGCTTCCGCTGAGATCACTTTTTGATGGTAGAAAGTGGCACCGTACGTGTTTTTTCGGGTCTAACTCGGGTTCAGCTTCTTGTTGCGGTTAGGGTTATGTTCAGGGTTGTTAGGAAAGAGTGAAGACGCAGAGTCCTGTTGAGTGTGGGGTTGCGTAAAGGCTCCCCCAGGGAGTTCACGTGTACCCAAAGGCTTCCGCTGAGAGCACTTTTTGATGGCAGAAAGTGGCACCGTACGTGTTTTTTCGGGTCTAACTCGGGTTCAGCTTCTTGTTGCGGTTAGGGTTATGTTTAGGGTTGTTAGGAAAGAGTGAAGACGCAGAGTCCTGTTGAGTGTGGGGTTGCGTAAAGGCTCCCCCAGGGAGTTCAGGTGTACCCAAAGGCTTCCGCTGAGAGCACTTTTTGATGGCAGAAAGTGGCACCGTACGTGTTTTTTCGGGTCTAACTCGGGTTCAGCTTCTTGTTGCGGTTAGGGTTATGTTTAGGGTTGTTAGGAAAGAGTGAAGACGCAGAGTCCTGTTGAGTGTGGGGTTGCGTAAAGGCTCCGCCAGGGAGTTCAGGTGTACCCAAAGGCTTCCGCTGAGAGCACTTTTGGATGGCAGAAAGTGGCACCGTACGTGTTTTTTCGGGTCTAACTCGGGTTCAGCTTCTTGTTGCGGTTAGGGTTATGTTTAGGGTTGTTAGGAAAGAGTGAAGACGCAGAGTCCTGTTGAGTGTGGGGTTGCGTAAAGGCTCCCCCAGGGAGTTCAGGTGTACCCAAAGGCTTCCGCTGAGAGCACTTTTTGATGGCAGAAAGTGGCACCGTACGTGTTTTTTCGGGTCTAACTCGGGTTCAGCTTCTTGTTGCGGTTAGGGTTATGTTTAGGGTTGTTAGGAAAGAGTGAAGACGCAGAGTCCTGTTGAGTGTGGGGTTGCGTAAAGGCTCCCCCAGGGAGTTCAGGTGTACCCAAAGGCTTCCGCTGAGAGCACTTTTTGATGGCAGAAAGTGGCACCGTACGTGTTTTTTCGGGTCTAACTCGGGTTCAGCTTCTTGTTGCGGTTAGGGTTATGTTTAGGGTTGTTAGGAAAGAGTGAAGACGCAGAGTCCTGTTGAGTGTGGGGTTGCGTAAAGGCTCCCCCAGGGAGTTCAGGTGTACCCAAAGGCTTCCGCTGAGATCACTTTTTGATGGCAGAAAGTGGCACCGTACGTGTTTTTTCGGGTCTAACTCGGGTTCAGCTTCTTGTTGCGGTTAGGGTTATGTTCAGGGTTGTTAGGAAAGAGTGAAGACGCAGAGTCCTGTTGAGTGTGGGGTTGCGTAAAGGCTCCCCCAGGGAGTTCAGGTGTACCCAAAGGCTTCCGCTGAGAGCACTTTTTGATGGCAGAAAGTGGCACCGTACGTGTTTTTTCGGGTCTAACTCGGGTTCAGCTTCTTGTTGCGGTTAGGGTTATGTTTAGGGTTGTTAGGAAAGAGTGAAGACGCAGAGTCCTGTTGAGTGTGGGGTTGCGTAAAGGCTCCCCCAGGGAGTTCAGGTGTACCCAAAGGCTTCCGCTGAGAGCACTTTTTGATGGCAGAAAGTGGCACCGTACGTGTTTTTTTGGGTCTAACTCGGGTTCAGCTTCTTGTTGCGGTTAGGGTTATGTTTAGGGTTGTTAGGAAAGAGTGAAGACGCAGAGTCCTGTTGAGTGTGGGGTTGCGTAAAGGCTCCGCCAGGGAGTTCAGGTGTACCCAAAGGCTTCCGCTGAGAGCACTTTTTGATGGCAGAAAGTGGCACCGTACGTGTTTTTTCGGGTCTAACTCGGGTTCAGCTTCTTGTTGCGGTTAGGGTTATGTTAGGGTTGTTAGGAAAGAGTGAAGACGCAGAGTCCTGTTGAGTGTGGGGTTGCGTAAAGGCTCCCCCAGGGAGTTCAGGTGTACCCAAAGGCTTCCGCTGAGAGCACTTTTTGATGGCAGAAAGTGGCACCGTACGTGTTTTTTCGGGTCTAACTCGGGTTGAGCTTCTTGTTGCGGTTAGGGTTATGTTTAGGGTTGTTAGGAAAGAGTGAAGACGCAGAGTCCTGTTGAGTGTGGGGTTGCGTAAAGGCTCCCCCAGGGAGTTCAGGTGTACCCAAAGGCTTCCGCTGAGAGCACTTTTTGATGGCAGAAAGTGGCACCGTACGTGTTTTTTCGGGTCTAACTCGGGTTGAGCTTCTTGTTGCGGTTAGGGTTATGTTTAGGGTTGTTAGGAAAGAGTGAAGACGCAGAGTCCTGTTGAGTGTGGGGTTGCGTAAAGGCTCCCCCAGGGAGTTCAGGTGTACCCAAAGGCTTCCGCTGAGAGCACTTTTTGATGGCAGAAAGTGGCACCGTACGTGTTTTTTCGGGTCTAACTCGGGTTCAGCTTCTTGTTGCGGTTAGGGTTATGTTTAGGGTTGTTAGGAAAGAGTGAAGACGCAGAGTCCTGTTGAGTGTGGGGTTGCGTAAATGCTCCCCCAGGGAGTTCAGGTGTACCCAAAGGCTTCCGCTGAGAGCACTTTTGGATGGCAGAAAGTGGCACCGTACGTGTTTTTTCGGGTCTAACTCGGGTTCAGCTTCTTGTTGCGGTTAGGGTTATGTTTAGGGTTGTTAGGAAAGAGTGAAGACGCAGAGTCCTGTTGAGTGTGGGGTTGCGTAAAGGCTCCCCCAGGGAGTTCAGGTGTACCCAAAGGCTTCCGCTGAGAGCACTTTTTGATGGCAAAAAGTGGCACCGTACGTGTTTTTTCGGGTCTAACTCGGGTTGAGCTTCTTGTTGCGGTTAGGGTTATGTTTAGGGTTGTTAGGAAAGAGTGAAGACGCAGAGTCCTGTTGAGTGTGGGGTTGCGTAAAGGCTCCCCCAGGGAGTTCAGGTGTACCCAAAGGCTTCCGCTGAGAGCACTTTTTGATGGCAGAAAGTGGCACCGTACGTGTTTTTTCGGGTCTAACTCGGGTTCAGCTTCTTGTTGCGGTTAGGGTTATGTTTAGGGTTGTTAGGAAAGAGTGAAGACGCAGAGTCCTGTTGAGTGTGGGGTTGCGTAAAGGCTCCCCCAGGGAGTTCAGGTGTACCCAAAGGCTTCCGCTGAGAGCACTTTTTGATGGCAGAAAGTGGCACCGTACGTGTTTTTTCGGGTCTAACTCGGGTTCAGCTTCTTGTTGCGGTTAGGGTTATGTTTAGGGTTGTTAGGAAAGAGTGAAGACGCAGAGTCCTGTTGAGTGTGGGGTTGCGTAAAGGCTCCCCCAGGGAGTTCAGGTGTACCCAAAGGCTTCCGCTGAGAGCACTTTTGGATGGCAGAAAGTGGCACCGTACGTGTTTTTTCGGGTCTAACTCGGGTTGAGCTTCTTGTTCCGGTTAGGGTTATGTTTAGGGTTGTTAGGAAAGAGTGAAGACGCAGAGTCCTGTTGAGTGTGGGGTTGCGTAAAGGCTCCACCAGGGAGTTCAGGTGTACCCAAAGGCTTCCGCTGAGAGCACTTTTTGATGGCAGAAAGTGGCACCGTACGTGTTTTTTCGGGTCTAACTCGGGTTCAGCTTCTTGTTGCGGTTAGGGTTATGTTTAGGGTTGTTAGGAAAGAGTGAAGACGCAGAGTCCTGTTGAGTGTGGGGTTGCGTAAAGGCTCCCCCAGGGAGTTCAGGTGTACCCAAAGGCTTCCGCTGAGAGCACTTTTTGATGGCAGAAAGATGCACCGTACGTGTTTTTTCGGGTCTAACTCGGGTTGAGCTTCTTGTTCCTGTTAGGGTTATGTTTAGGGTTGTTAGGAAAGAGTGAAGACGCAGAGTCCTGTTGAGTGTGGGGTTGCGTAAAGGCTCCCCCAGGGAGTTCAGGTGTACCCAAAGGCTTCCGCTGAGAGCACTTTTTGATGGCAGAAAGTGGCACCGTACGTGTTTTTTCGGGTCTAACTCGGGTTCAGCTTCTTGTTGCGGTTAGGGTTATGTTTAGGGTTGTTAGGAAAGAGTGAAGACGCAGAGTCCTGCTGAGTGCGGGGTTGCGTAAAGGCTCCCCCAGGGAGTTCACGTGTACCCAAAGGCTTCCGCTGAGAGCACTTTTTGATGGCAGAAAGTGGCACCGTACGTGTTTTTTCGGGTCTAACTCGGGTTCAGCTTCTTGTTGCGGTTAGGGTTATGTTTAGGGTTGTTAGGAAAGAGTGAAGACGCAGAGTCCTGTTGAGTGTGAGGTTGCGTAAAGGCTCCCCCAGGGAGTTCACGTGTACCCAAAGGCTTCCGCTGAGAGCACTTTTTGATGGCAGAAAGTGGCACCGTACGTGTTTTTTCGGGTCTAACTCGGGTTCAGCTTCTTGTTGCGGTTAGGGTTATGTTTAGGGTTGTTAGGAAAGAGTGAAGACGCAGAGTCCTGTTGAGTGTGGGGTTGCGTAAAGGCTCCCCCAGGGAGTTCAGGTGTACCCAAAGGCTTCCGCTGAGAGCACTTTTGGATGGCAGAAAGTGGCACCGTACGTGTTTTTTCGGGTCTAACTCGGGTTCAGCTTCTTGTTGCGGTTAGGGTTATGTTTAGGGTTGTTAGGAAAGAGTGAAGACGCAGAGTCCTGTTGAGTGTGGGGTTGCGTAAAGGCTCCCCCAGGGAGTTCAGGTGTACCCAAAGGCTTCCGCTGAGAGCACTTTTTGATGGCAGAAAGTGGCACCGTACGTGTTTTCTCGGGTCTAACTCGGGTTCAGCTTCTTGTTGCGGTTAGGGTTATGTTTAGGGTTGTTAGGAAAGAGTGAAGACGCAGAGTCCTGTTGAGTGTGGGGTTGCGTAAAGGCTCCCCCAGGGAGTTCAGGTGTACCCAAAGGCTTCCGCTGAGAGCACTTTTTGATGGCAGAAAGTGGCACCGTACGTGTTTTTTCGGGTCTAACTCGGGTTCAGCTTCTTGTTGCGGTTAGGGTTATGTTTAGGGTTGTTAGGAAAGAGTGAAGGCGCAGAGCCCTGTTGAGTGTGGGGTTGCGTAAAGGCTCCCCCAGGGAGTTCAGGTGTACCCAAAGGCTTCCGCTGAGAGCACTTTTTGATGGCAGAAAGTGGCACCGTACGTGTTTTTTCGGGTCTAACTCGGGTTCAGCTTCTTGTTGCGGTTAGGGTTATGTTTAGGGTTGTTAGGAAAGAGTGAAGACGCAGAGTCCTGTTGAGTGTGGGGTTGCGTAAAGGCTCCCCCAGGGAGTTCAGGTGTACCCAAAGGCTTCCGCTGAGAGCACTTTTGGATGGCAGAAAGTGGCACCGTACGTGTTTTTTCGGGTCTAACTCGGGTTCAGCTTCTTGTTGCGGTTAGGGTTATGTTTAGGGTTGTTAGGAAAGAGTGAAGACGCAGAGTCCTGTTGAGTGTGGGGTTGTGTAAAGGCTCCCCCAGGGAGTTCAGGTGTACCCAAAGGCTTCCGCTGAGAGCACTTTTTGATGGCAGAAAGATGCACCGTACGTGTTTTTTCGGGTCTAACTCGGGTTGAGCTTCTTGTTCCTGTTAGGGTTATGTTTAGGGTTGTTAGGAAAGAGTGAAGACGCAGAGTCCTGTTGAGTGTGGGGTTGCGTAAAGGCTCCCCCAGGGAGTTCAGGTGTACCCAAAGGCTTCCGCTGAGAGCACTTTTTGATGGCAGAAAGTGGCACCGTACGTGTTTTTTCGGGTCTAACTCGGGTTCAGCTTCTTGTTGCGGTTAGGGTTATGTTTAGGGTTGTTAGGAAAGAGTGAAGACGCAGAGTCCTGTTGAGTGTGGGGTTGCGTAAAGGCTCCCCCAGGGAGTTCAGGTGTACCCAAAGGCTTCCGCTGAGAGCACTTTTTGATGGCAGAAAGTGGCACCGTACGTGTTTTTTCGGGTCTAACTCGGGTTCAGCTTCTTGTTGCGGTTAGGGTTATGTTTAGGGTTGTTAGGAAAGAGTGAAGACTCAGAGTCCTGTTGAGTGTGGGGTTGCGTAAAGACTCCCCCAGGGAGTTCAGGTGTACCCAAAGGCTTCCGCTGAGAGCACTTTTTGATGGCAGAAAGTGGCACCGTACGTGTTTTTTCGGGTCTAACTCGGGTTCAGCTTCTTGTTGCGGTTAGGGTTATGTTTAGGGTTGTTAGGAAAGAGTGAAGACGCAGAGTCCTGTTGAGTGTGGGGTTGCGTAAAGGCTCCCCCAGGGAGTTCAGGTGTACCCAAAGGCTTCCGCTGAGAGCACTTTTTGATGGCAGAAAGTGGCACCGTACGTGTTTTTTCGGGTCTAACTCGGGTTCAGCTTCTTGTTGCGGTTAGGGTTATGTTTAGGGTTGTTAGGAAAGAGTGAAGACGCAGAGTCCTGTTGAGTGTGGGGTTGCGTAAAGGCTCCCCCAGGGAGTTCAGGTGTACCCAAAGGCTTCCGCTGAGAGCACTTTTGGATGGCAGAAAGTGGCACCGTACGTGTTTTTTCGGGTCTAACTCGGGTTCAGCTTCTTGTTGCGGTTAGGGTTATGTTTAGGGTTGTTAGGAAAGAGTGAAGACGCAGAGTCCTGTTGAGTGTGGGGTTGTGTAAAGGCTCCCCCAGGGAGTTCAGGTGTACCCAAAGGCTTCCGCTGAGAGCACTTTTTGATGGCAGAAAGATGCACCGTACGTGTTTTTTCGGGTCTAACTCGGGTTGAGCTTCTTGTTCCTGTTAGGGTTATGTTTAGGGTTGTTAGGAAAGAGTGAAGACGCAGAGTCCTGTTGAGTGTGGGGTTGCGTAAAGGCTCCGCCAGGGAGTTCAGGTGTACCCAAAGGCTTCCGCTGAGAGCACTTTTTGATGGCAGAAAGTGGCACCGTACGTGTTTTTTCGGGTCTAACTCGGGTTCAGCTTCTTGTTGCGGTTAGGGTTATGTTTAGGGTTGTTAGGAAAGAGTGAAGACGCAGAGTCCTGTTGAGTGTGGGGTTGCGTAAAGGCTCCCCCAGGGAGTTCAGGTGTACCCAAAGGCTTCCGCTGAGAGCACTTTTTGATGGCAGAAAGTGGCACCGTACGTGTTTTTTCGGGTCTAACTCGGGTTCAGCTTCTTGTTGCGGTTAGGGTTATGTTTAGGGTTGTTAGGAAAGAGTGAAGACTCAGAGTCCTGTTGAGTGTGGGGTTGCGTAAAGACTCCCCCAGGGAGTTCAGGTGTACCCAAAGGCTTCCGCTGAGAGCACTTTTTGATGGCAGAAAGTGGCACCGTACGTGTTTTTTCGGGTCTAACTCGGGTTCAGCTTCTTGTTGCGGTTAGGGTTATGTTTAGGGTTGTTAGGAAAGAGTGAAGACGCAGAGTCCTGTTGAGTGTGGGGTTGCGTAAAGGCTCCCCCAGGGAGTTCAGGTGTACCCAAAGGCTTCCGCTGAGAGCACTTTTTGATGGCAGAAAGTGGCACCGTACGTGTTTTTTCGGGTCTAACTCGGGTTCAGCTTCTTGTTGCGGTTAGGGTTATGTTTAGGGTTGTTAGGAAAGAGTGAAGACACAGAGTCCTGTTGAGTGTGGGGTTGTGTAAAGGCTCCCCCAGGGAGTTCAGGTGTACCCAAAGGCTTCCGCTGAGAGCACTTTTTGATGGCAGAAAGATGCACCGTACGTGTTTTTTCGGGTCTAACTCGGGTTGAGCTTCTTGTTCCTGTTAGGGTTATGTTTAGGGTTGTTAGGAAAGAGTGAAGACGCAGAGTCCTGTTGAGTGTGGGGTTGCGTAAAGGCTCCCCCAGGGAGTTCAGGTGTACCCAAAGGCTTCCGCTGAGAGCACTTTTTGATGGCAGAAAGTGGCACCGTACGTGTTTTTTCGGGTCTAACTCGGGTTCAGCTTCTTGTTGCGGTTAGGGTTATGTTTAGGGTTGTTAGGAAAGAGTGAAGACGCAGAGTCCTGTTGAGTGTGGGGTTGCGTAAAGACTCCCCCAGGGAGTTAAGGTGTACCCAAAGGCTTCCGCTGAGAGCACTTTTTGATGGCAGAAAGTGGCACCGTACGTGTTTTTTCGGGTCTAACTCGGGTTCAGCTTCTTGTTGCGGTTAGGGTTATGTTTAGGGTTGTTAGGAAAGAGCGAAGACGCAGAGTCCTGTTGAGTGTGGGGTTGCGTAAAGGCTCCCCCAGGGAGTTCAGGTGTACCCAAAGGCTTCCGCTGAGAGCACTTTTTGATGGCAGAAAGTGGCACCGTACGTGTTTTTTCGGGTCTAACTCGGGTTGAGCTTCTTGTTCCGGTTAGGCTTATGTTTAGGGTTGTTAGGAAAGAGTGAAGACACAGAGTCCTGTTGAGTGTGGGGTTGCGTAAAGGCTCCCCCAGGGAGTTCAGGTGTACCCAAAGGCTTCCGCTGAGAGCACTTTTTGATGGCAGAAAGTGGCACCGTACGTGTTTTTTCGGGTCTAACTCGGGTTCAGCTTCTTGTTGCGGTTAGGGTTATGTTTAGGGTTGTTAGGAAAGAGTGAAGACGCAGAGTCCTGTTGAGTGTGGGGTTGCGTAAAGGCTCCCCCAGGGAGTTCACGTGTACCCAAAGGCTTCCGCTGAGAGCACTTTTTGATGGCAGAAAGTGGCACCGTACGTGTTTTTTCGGGTCTAACTCGGGTTGAGCTTCTTGTTCCGGTTAGGGTTATGTTTAGGGTTGTTAGGAAAGAGTGAAGACGCAGAGTCCTGTTGAGTGTGGGGTTGCGTAAAGGCTCCCCCAGGGAGTTCAGGTGTTCCCAAAGGCTTCCGCTGAGAGCACTTTTTGATGGCAGAAAGTGGCACCGTACGTGTTATTTCGGGTCTAACTCGGTTTCAGCTTCTTGTTGCGGTTAGGGTTATGTTTAGGGTTGTTAGGAAAGAGTGAAGACGCAGAGTCCTGTTGAGTGTGGGGTTGCGTAAATGCTCCCCCAGGGAGTTCAGGTGTACCCAAAGGCTTCCGCTGAGAGCACTTTTGGATGGCAGAAAGTGGCACCGTACGTGTTTTTTCGGGTCTAACTCGGGTTCAGCTTCTTGTTGCGGTTAGGGTTATGTTTAGGGTTGTTAGGAAAGAGTGAAGACGCAGAGTCCTGTTGAGTGTGGGGTTGCGTAAAGGCTCCCCCAGGGAGTTCAGGTGTACCCAAAGGCTTCCGCTGAGAGCACTTTTTGATGGCAAAAAGTGGCACCGTACGTGTTTTTTCGGGTCTAACTCGGGTTCAGCTTCTTGTTGCGGTTAGGGTTATGTTTAGGGTTGTTAGGAAAGAGTGAAGACGCAGAGTCCTGTTGAGTGTGGGGTTGCGTAAAGGCTCCCCCAGGGAGTTCAGGTGTACCCAAAGGCTTCCGCTGAGAGCACTTTTTGATGGCAGAAAGTGGCACCGTACGTGTTTTTTCGGGTCTAACTCGGGTTGAGCTTCTTGTTGCGGTTAGGGTTATGTTTAGGGTTGTTAGGAAAGAGTGAAGACACAGAGTCCTGTTGAGTGTGGGGTTGCGTAAAGGCTCCCCCAGGGAGTTCAGGTGTACCCAAAGGCTTCCGCTGAGAGCACTTTTTGATGGCAGAAAGTGGCACCGTACGTGTTTTTTCGGGTCTAACTCGGGTTCAGCTTCTTGTTGCGGTTAGGGTTATGTTTAGGGTTGTTAGGAAAGAGTGAAGACGCAGAGTCCTGTTGAGTGTGGGGTTGCGTAAAGGCTCCCCCAGGGAGTTCACGTGTACCCAAAGGCTTCCGCTGAGAGCACTTTTTGATGGCAGAAAGTGGCACCGTACGTGTTTTTTCGGGTCTAACTCGGGTTGAGCTTCTTGTTCCGGTTAGGGTTATGTTTAGGGTTGTTAGGAAAGAGTGAAGACGCAGAGTCCTGTTGAGTGTGGGGTTGCGTAAAGGCTCCCCCAGGGAGTTCAGGTGTACCCAAAGGCTTCCGCTGAGAGCACTTTTGGATGGCAGAAAGTGGCACCGTACGTGTTTTTTCGGGTCTAACTCGGGTTCAGCTTCTTGTTGCGGTTAGGGTTATGTTTAGGGTTGTTAGGAAAGAGTGAAGACGCAGAGTCCTGTTGAGTGTGGGGTTGTGTAGAGGCTCCCCCAGGGAGTTCAGGTGTACCCAAAGGCTTCCGCTGAGAGCACTTTTTGATGGCAGAAAGATGCACCGTACGTGTTTTTTCGGGTCTAACTCGGGTTGAGCTTCTTGTTCCTGTTAGGGTTATGTTTAGGGTTGTTAGGAAAGAGTGAAGACGCAGAGTCCTGTTGAGTGTGGGGTTGCGTAAAGGCTCCCCCAGGGAGTTCAGGTGTACCCAAAGGCTTCCGCTGAGAGCACTTTTTGATGGCAGAAAGTGGCACCGTACGTGTTTTTTCGGGTCTAACTCGGGTTCAGCTTCTTGTTGCGGTTAGGGTTATGTTTAGGGTTGTTAGGAAAGAGTGAAGACGCAGAGTCCTGCTGAGTGCGGGGTTGCGTAAAGGCTCCCCCAGGGAGTTCAGGTGTACCCAAAGGCTTCCGCTGAGAGCACTTTTTGATGGCAGAAAGTGGCACCGTACGTGTTTTTTCGGGTCTAACTCGGGTTCAGCTTCTTGTTGCGGTTAGGGTTATGTTTAGGGTTGTTAGGAAAGAGTGAAGACGCAGAGTCCTGTTGAGTGTGAGGTTGCGTAAAGGCTCCCCCAGGGAGTTCAGGTGTACCCAAAGGCTTCCGCTGAGAGCACTTTTTGATGGCAGAAAGTGGCACCGTACGTGTTTTTTCGGGTCTAACTCGGGTTGAGCTTCTTGTTGCGGTTAGGGTTATGTTTAGGGTTGTTAGGAAAGAGTGAAGACGCAGAGTCCTGTTGAGTGTGGGGTTGCGTAAAGGCTCCCCCAGGGAGTTCAGGTGTACCCAAAGGCTTCCGCTGAGAGCACTTTTGGATGGCAGAAAGTGGCACCGTACGTGTTTTTTCGGGTCTAACTCGGGTTCAGCTTCTTGTTGCGGTTAGGGTTATGTTTAGGGTTGTTAGGAAAGAGCGAAGACGCAGAGTCCTGTTGAGTGTGGGGTTGCGTAAAGGCTCCGCCAGGGAGTTCAGGTGTACCCAAAGGCTTCCGCTGAGAGCACTTTTTGATGGCAGAAAGTGGCACCGTACGTGTTTTCTCGGGTCTAACTCGGGTTCAGCTTCTTGTTGCGGTTAGGGTTATGTTTAGGGTTGTTAGGAAAGAGTGAAGACGCAGAGTCCTGTTGAGTGTGGGGTTGCGTAAAGGCTCCCCCAGGGAGTTCAGGTGTACCCAAAGGCTTCCGCTGAGAGCACTTTTTGATGGCAGAAAGTGGCACCGTACGTGTTTTTTCGGGTCTAACTCGGGTTGAGCTTCTTGTTGCGGTTAGGGTTATGTTTAGGGTTGTTAGGAAAGAGTGAAGACGCAGAGTCCTGTTGAGTGTGGGGTTGCGTAAAGGCTCCCCCAGGGAGTTCAGGTGTACCCAAAGGCTTCCGCTGAGAGCACTTTTGGATGGCAGAAAGTGGCACCGTACGTGTTTTTTCGGGTCTAACTCGGGTTCAGCTTCTTGTTGCGGTTAGGGTTATGTTTAGGGTTGTTAGGAAAGAGCGAAGACGCAGAGTCCTGTTGAGTGTGGGGTTGCGTAAAGGCTCCACCAGGGAGTTCAGGTGTACCCAAAGGCTTCCGCTGAGAGCACTTTTTGATGGCAGAAAGTGGCACCGTACGTGTTTTCTCGGGTCTAACTCGGGTTCAGCTTCTTGTTCCGGTTAGGGTTATGTTTAGGGTTGTTAGGAAAGAGTGAAGACGCAGAGTCCTGTTGAGTGTGGGGTTGCGTAAAGGCTCCCCCAGGGAGTTCAGGTGTACCCAAAGGCTTCCGCTGAGAGCACTTTTTGATGGCAGAAAGTGGCACCGTACGTGTTTTTTCGGGTCTAACTCGGGTTCAGCTTCTTGTTGCGGTTAGGGTTATGTTTAGGGTTGTTAGGAAAGAGTGAAGACGCAGAGTCCTGTTGAGTGTGGGGTTGCGTAAAGGCTCCCCCAGGGAGTTCAGGTGTACCCAAAGGCTTCCGCTGAGAGCACTTTTGGATGGCAGAAAGTGGCACCGTACGTGTTTTTTCGGGTCTAACTCGGGTTCAGCTTCTTGTTGCGGTTAGGGTTATGTTTAGGGTTGTTAGGAAAGAGTGAAGACGCAGAGTCCTGTTGAGTGTGGGGTTGCGTAAAGGCTCCCCCAGGGAGTTCAGGTGTACCCAAAGGCTTCCGCTGAGAGCACTTTTTGATGGCAGAAAGTGGCACCGTACGTGTTTTTTCGGGTCTAACTCGGGTTCAGCTTCTTGTTGCGGTTAGGGTTATGTTTAGGGTTGTTAGGAAAGAGTGAAGGCGCAGAGTCCTGTTGAGTGTGGGGTTGCGTAAAGGCTCCCCCAGGGAGTTCAGGTGTACCCAAAGGCTTCCGCTGAGAGCACTTTTTGATGGCAGAAAGTGGCACCGTACGTGTTTTTTCGGGTCTAACTCGGGTTCAGCTTCTTGTTGCGGTTAGGGTTATGTTTAGGGTTGTTAGGAAAGAGTGAAGACGCAGAGTCCTGTTGAGTGTGGGGTTGCGTAAAGGCTCCCCCAGGGAGTTCAGGTGTACCCAAAGGCTTCCGCTGAGAGCACTTTTTGATGGCAGAAAGTGGCACCGTCCGTTTTTTTTGGGGTCTAACTCGGGTTCAGCTTCTTGTTGCGGTTAGGGTTATGTTTAGGGTTGTTAGGAAAGAGTGAAGACGCAGAGTCCTGTTGAGTGTGGGGTTGCGTAAAGGCTCCCCCAGGGAGTTCAGGTGTACCCAAAGGCTTCCGCTGAGAGCACTTTTTGATGGCAGAAAGTGGCACCGTACGTGTTTTTTCGGGTCTAACTCGGGTTCAGCTTCTTGTTGCGGTTAGGGTTATGTTTAGGGTTGTTAGGAAAGAGTGAAGACGCAGAGTCCTGTTGAGTGTGGGGTTGCGTAAAGGCTCCCCCAGGGAGTTCAGGTGTACCCAAAGGCTTCCGCTGAGAGCACTTTTTGATGGCAGAAAGTGGCACCGTACGTGTTTTTTCGGGTCTAACTCGGGTTCAGCTTCTTGTTGCGGTTAGGGTTATGTTTAGGGTTGTTAGGAAAGAGTGAAGACGCAGAGTCCTGTTGAGTGTGGGGTTGCGTAAAGGCTCCCCCAGGGAGTTCAGGTGTACCCAAAGGCTTCCGCTGAGAGCACTTTTTGATGGCAGAAAGTGGCACCGTACGTGTTTTTTCGGGTCTAACTCGGGTTGAGCTTCTTGTTGCGGTTAGGGTTATGTTTAGGGTTGTTAGGAAAGAGTGAAGACGCAGAGTCCTGTTGAGTGTGGGGTTGCGTAAAGGCTCCCCCAGGGAGTTCACGTGTACCCAAAGGCTTCCGCTGAGAGCACTTTTGGATGGCAGAAAGTGGCACCGTACGTGTTTTTTCGGGTCTAACTCGGGTTGAGCTTCTTGTTGCGGTTAGGGTTATGTTTAGGGTTGTTAGGAAAGAGTGAAGACGCAGAGTCCTGTTGAGTGTGGGGTTGCATAAAGGCTCCCCCAGGGAGTTCAGGTGTACCCAAAGGCTTCCACTGAGAGCACTTTTTGATGGCAGAAAGTGGCACCGTACGTGTTTTTTCGGGTCTAACTCGGGTTGAGCTTCTTGTTGCGGTTAGGGTTATGTTTAGGGTTGTTAGGAAAGAGTGAAGACGCAGAGTCCTGTTGAGTGTGGGGTTGCGTAAAGGCTCCCCCAGGGAGTTCAGGTGTACCCAAAGGCTTCCGCTGAGAGCACTTTTTGATGGCAGAAAGTGGCACCGTACGTGTTTTTTCGGGTCTAACTCGGGTTCAGCTTCTTGTTGCGGTTAGGGTTATGTTTAGGGTTGTTAGGAAAGAGTGAAGACGCAGAGTCCTGTTGAGTGTGGGGTTGCGTAAAGGCTCCCCCAGGGAGTTCAGGTGTACCCAAAGGCTTCCGCTGAGAGCACTTTTTGATGGCAGAAAGTGGCACCGTACGTGTTTTTTCGGGTCTAACTCGGGTTCAGCTTCTTGTTGCGGTTAGGGTTATGTTTAGGGTTGTTAGGAAAGAGTGAAGACGCAGAGTCCTGTTGAGTGTGGGGTTGCGTAAAGGCTCCCCCAGGGAGTTCACGTGTACCCAAAGGCTTCCGCTGAGAGCACTTTTTGATGGCAGAAAGTGGCACCGTACGTGTTTTTTCGGGTCTAACTCGGGTTCAGCTTCTTGTTGCGGTTAGGGTTATGTTTAGGGTTGTTAGGAAAGAGTGAAGACGCAGAGTCCTGTTGAGTGTGGGGTTGCATAAAGGCTCCCCCAGGGAGTTCAGGTGTACCCAAAGGCTTCCGCTGAGAGCACTTTTTGATGGCAGAAAGTGGCACCGTACGTGTTTTTTCGGGTCTAACTCGGGTTGAGCTTCTTGTTGCGGTTAGGGTTATGTTTAGGGTTGTTAGGAAAGAGTGAAGACGCAGAGTCCTGTTGAGTGTGGGGTTGCGTAAAGGCTCCCCCAGGGAGTTCACGTGTACCCAAAGGCTTCCGCTGAGAGCACTTTTGGATGGCAGAAAGTGGCACCGTACGTGTTTTTTCGGGTCTAACTCGGGTTCATCTTCTTGTTGCGGTTAGGGTTATGTTTAGGGTTGTTAGGAAAGAGCGAAGACGCAGAGTCCTGTTGAGTGTGGGGTTGCGTAAAGGCTCCCCCAGGGAGTTCAGGTGTACCCAAAGGCTTCCGCTGAGAGCACTTTTGGATGGCAGAAAGTGGCACCGTACGTGTTTTTTCGGGTCTAACTCGGGTTCAGCTTCTTGTTGCGGTTAGGGTTATGTTTAGGGTTGTTAGGAAAGAGTGAAGACGCAGAGTCCTGTTGAGTGTGGGGTTGCGTAAAGGCTCCCCCAGGGAGTTCAGGTGTACCCAAAGGCTTCCGCTGAGAGCACTTTTTGATGGCAGAAAGTGGCACCGTACGTGTTTTTTCGGGTCTAACTCGGGTTCAGCTTCTTGTTGCGGTTAGGGTTATGTTTAGGGTTGTTAGGAAAGAGCGAAGACGCAGAGTCCTGTTGAGTGTGGGGTTGCGTAAAGGCTCCCCCAGGGAGTTCAGGTGTACCCAAAGGCTTCCGCTGAGAGCACTTTTTGATGGCAGAAAGTGGCACCGTACGTGTTTTTTCGGGTCTAACTCGGGTTCAGCTTCTTGTTGCGGTTAGGGTTATGTTTAGGGTTGTTAGGAAAGAGTGAAGACGCAGAGTCCTGTTGAGTGTGGGGTTGCATAAAGGCTCCCCCAGGGAGTTCAGGTGTACCCAAAGGCTTCCACTGAGAGCACTTTTTGATGGCAGAAAGTGGCACCGTACGTGTTTTTTCGGGTCTAACTCGGGTTGAGCTTCTTGTTGCGGTTAGGGTTATGTTTAGGGTTGTTAGGAAAGAGTGAAGACGCAGAGTCCTGTTGAGTGTGGGGTTGCGTAAAGGCTCCCCCAGGGAGTTCAGGTGTACCCAAAGGCTTCCGCTGAGAGCACTTTTTGATGGCAGAAAGTGGCACCGTACGTGTTTTTTCGGGTCTAACTCGGGTTCAGCTTCTTGTTGCGGTTAGGGTTATGTTTAGGGTTGTTAGGAAAGAGTGAAGACGCAGAGTCCTGTTGAGTGTGGGGTTGCGTAAAGGCTCCCCCAGGGAGTTGAGGTGTACCCAAAGGCTTCCGCTGAGAGCACTTTTTGATGGCAGAAAGTGGCACCGTACGTGTTTTTTCGGGTCTAACTCGGGTTCAGCTTCTTGTTGCGGTTAGGGTTATGTTTAGGGTTGTTAGGAAAGAGTGAAGACGCAGAGTCCTGTTGAGTGTGGGGTTGCGTAAAGGCTCCCCCAGGGAGTTCACGTGTACCCAAAGGCTTCCGCTGAGAGCACTTTTTGATGGCAGAAAGTGGCACCGTACGTGTTTTTTCGGGTCTAACTCGGGTTCAGCTTCTTGTTGCGGTTAGGGTTATGTTTAGGGTTGTTAGGAAAGAGTGAAGACGCAGAGTCCTGTTGAGTGTGGGGTTGCATAAAGGCTCCCCCAGGGAGTTCAGGTGTACCCAAAGGCTTCCGCTGAGAGCACTTTTTGATGGCAGAAAGTGGCACCGTACGTGTTTTTTCGGGTCTAACTCGGGTTGAGCTTCTTGTTGCGGTTAGGGTTATGTTTAGGGTTGTTAGGAAAGAGTGAAGACGCAGAGTCCTGTTGAGTGTGGGGTTGCGTAAAGGCTCCCCCAGGGAGTTCACGTGTACCCAAAGGCTTCCGCTGAGAGCACTTTTTGATGGCAGAAAGTGGCACCGTACGTGTTTTTTCGGGTCTAACTCGGGTTCATCTTCTTGTTGCGGTTAGGGTTATGTTTAGGGTTGTTAGGAAAGAGCGAAGACGCAGAGTCCTGTTGAGTGTGGGGTTGCGTAAAGGCTCCCCCAGGGAGTTCAGGTGTACCCAAAGGCTTCCGCTGAGAGCACTTTTGGATGGCAGAAAGTGGCACCGTACGTGTTTTTTCGGGTCTAACTCGGGTTCAGCTTCTTGTTGCGGTTAGGGTTATGTTTAGGGTTGTTAGGAAAGAGTGAAGACGCAGAGTCCTGTTGAGTGTGGGGTTGCGTAAAGGCTCCCCCAGGGAGTTCAGGTGTACCCAAAGGCTTCCGCTGAGAGCACTTTTTGATGGCAGAAAGTGGCACCGTACGTGTTTTTTCGGGTCTAACTCGGGTTCAGCTTCTTGTTGCGGTTAGGGTTATGTTTAGGGTTGTTAGGAAAGAGCGAAGACGCAGAGTCCTGTTGAGTGTGGGGTTGCGTAAAGGCTCCCCCAGGGAGTTCAGGTGTACCCAAAGGCTTCCGCTGAGAGCACTTTTTGATGGCAGAAAGTGGCACCGTACGTGTTTTTTCGGGTCTAACTCGGGTTCAGCTTCTTGTTGCGGTTAGGGTTATGTTTAGGGTTGTTAGGAAAGAGTGAAGACGCAGAGTCCTGTTGAGTGTGGGGTTGCGTAAAGGCTCCCCCAGGGAGTTCACGTGTACCCAAAGGCTTCCGCTGAGAGCACTTTTTGATGGCAGAAAGTGGCACCGTACGTGTTTTTTCGGGTCTAACTCGGGTTCAGCTTCTTGTTGCGGTTAGGGTTATGTTTAGGGTTGTTAGGAAAGAGTGAAGACGCAGAGTCCTGTTGAGTGTGGGGTTGCATAAAGGCTCCCCCAGGGAGTTCAGGTGTACCCAAAGGCTTCCGCTGAGAGCACTTTTTGATGGCAGAAAGTGGCACCGTACGTGTTTTTTCGGGTCTAACTCGGGTTGAGCTTTTTTTTGCGGTTAGGGTTATGTTTAGGGTTGTTAGGAAAGAGTGAAGACGCAGAGTCCTGTTGAGTGTGGGGTTGCGTAAAGGCTCCCCCAGGGAGTTCAGGTGTACCCAAAGGCTTCCGCTGAGAGCACTTTTTGATGGCAGAAAGTGGCACCGTACGTGTTTTTTCGGGTCTAACTCGGGTTCATCTTCTTGTTGCGGTTAGGGTTATGTTTAGGGTTGTTAGGAAAGAGCGAAGACGCAGAGTCCTGTTGAGTGTGGGGTTGCGTAAAGGCTCCCCCAGGGAGTTCAGGTGTACCCAAAGGCTTCCGCTGAGAGCACTTTTTGATGGCAGAAAGTGGCACCGTACGTGTTTTTTCGGGTCTAACTCGGGTTCAGCTTCTTGTTGCGGTTAGGGTTATGTTTAGGGTTGTTAGGAAAGAGTGAAGACGCAGAGTCCTGTTGAGTGTGGGGTTGCGTAAAGGCTCCCCCAGGGAGTTCAGGTGTACCCAAAGGCTTCCGCTGAGAGCACTTTTGGATGGCAGAAAGTGGCACCGTACGTGTTTTTTCGGGTCTAACTCGGGTTCAGCTTCTTGTTGCGGTTAGGGTTATGTTTAGGGTTGTTAGGAAAGAGTGAAGACGCAGAGTCCTGTTGAGTGTGGGGTTGCGTAAAGGCTCCCCCAGGGAGTTCAGGTGTACCCAAAGGCTTCCGCTGAGAGCACTTTTTGATGGCAGAAAGTGGCACCGTACGTGTTTTTTCGGGTCTAACTCGGGTTCAGCTTCTTGTTGCGGTTAGGGTTATGTTTAGGGTTGTTAGGAAAGAGTGAAGACGCAGAGTCCTGTTGAGTGTGGGGTTGCGTAAAGGCTCCCCCAGGGACTTCAGGTGTACCCAAAGGCTTCCGCTGAGAGCACTTTTTGATGGCAGAAAGTGGCACCGTACGTGTTTTTTCGGGTCTAACTCGGGTTCAGCTTCTTGTTGCGGTTAGGGTTATGTTTAGGGTTGTTAGGAAAGAGTGAAGACGCAGAGTCCTGTTGAGTGTGGGGTTGCGTAAAGGCTCCCCCAGGGAGTTCAGGTGTACCCAAAGGCTTCCGCTGAGAGCACTTTTGGATGGCAGAAAGTGGCACCGTACGTGTTTTTTCGGGTCTAACTCGGGTTCAGCTTCTTGTTGCGGTTAGGGTTATGTTTAGGGTTGTTAGGAAAGAGTGAAGGCGCAGAGTCCTGTTGAGTGTGGGGTTGCGTAAAGGCTCCCCCAGGGAGTTCACGTGTACCCAAAGGCTTCCGCTGAGAGCACTTTTTGATGGCAGAAAGTGGCACCGTACGTGTTTTTTCGGGTCTAACTCGGGTTGAGCTTCTTGTTGCGGTTAGGGTTATGTTTAGGGTTGTTAGGAAAGAGTGAAGACGCAGAGTCCTGTTGAGTGTGGGGTTGCGTAAAGGCTCCCCCAGGGAGTTCAGGTGTACCCAAAGGCTTCCGCTGAGAGCACTTTTTGATGGCAGAAAGTGGCACCGTACGTGTTTTTTCGGGTCTAACTCGGGTTCAGCTTCTTGTTGCGGTTAGGGTTATGTTTAGGGTTGTTAGGAAAGAGTGAAGACGCAGAGTCCTGTTGAGTGTGGGGTTGCGTAAAGGCTCCCCCAGGGAGTTCAGGTGTACCCAAAGGCTTCCGCTGAGAGCACTTTTTGATGGCAGAAAGTGGCACCGTACGTGTTTTTTCGGGTCTAACTCGGGTTCAGCTTCTTGTTGCGGTTAGGGTTATGTTTAGGGTTGTTAGGAAAGAGTGAAGACGCAGAGTCCTGTTGAGTGTGGGGTTGCGTAAAGACTCCCCCAGGGAGTTCAGGTGTACCCAAAGGCTTCCGCTGAGAGCACTTTTTGATGGCAGAAAGTGGCACCGTACGTGTTTTTTCGGGTCTAACTCGGGTTCAGCTTCTTGTTGCGGTTAGGGTTATGTTTAGGGTTGTTAGGAAAGAGTGAAGACGCAGAGTCCTGTTGAGTGTGGGGTTGCGTAAAGGCTCCCCCAGGGAGTTCAGGTGTACCCAAAGGCTTCCGCTGAGAGCACTTTTTGATGGCAGAAAGTGGCACCGTACGTGTTTTTTCGGGTCTAACTCGGGTTCAGCTTCTTGTTGCGGTTAGGGTTATGTTTAGGGTTGTTAGGAAAGAGTGAAGACGCAGAGTCCTGTTGAGTGTGGGGTTGCGTAAAGGCTCCCCCAGGGAGTTCAGGTGTACCCAAAGGCTTCCGCTGAGAGCACTTTTTGATGGCAGAAAGTGGCACCGTACGTGTTTTTTCGGGTCTAACTCGGGTTCAGCTTCTTGTTGCGGTTAGGGTTATGTTTAGGGTTGTTAGGAAAGAGTGAAGACGCAGAGTCCTGTTGAGTGTGGGGTTGCGTAAAGGCTCCCCCAGGGAGTTCAGGTGTACCCAAAGGCTTCCGCTGAGAGCACTTTTTGATGGCAGAAAGTGGCACCGTACGTGTTTTTTCGGGTCTAACTCGGGTTCAGCTTCTTGTTGCGGTTAGGGTTATGTTCAGGGTTGTTAGGAAAGAGTGAAGACGCAGAGTCCTGTTGAGTGTGGGGTTGCGTAAAGGCTCCCCCAGGGAGTTCAGGTGTACCCAAAGGCTTCCGCTGAGAGCACTTTTTGATGGCAGAAAGTGGCACCGTACGTGTTTTTTCGGGTCTAACTCGGGTTCAGCTTCTTGTTGCGGTTAGGGTTATGTTTAGGGTTGTTAGGAAAGAGTGAAGACGCAGAGTCCTGTTGAGTGTGGGGTTGCGTAAAGGCTCCCCCAGGGAGTTCAGGTGTACCCAAAGGCTTCCGCTGAGAGCACTTTTTGATGGCAGAAAGTGGCACCGTACGTGTTTTTTCGGGTCTAACTCGGGTTCAGCTTCTTGTTGCGGTTAGGGTTATGTTTAGGGTTGTTAGGAAAGAGTGAAGACGCAGAGTCCTGTTGAGTGTGGGGTTGTGTAAAGGCTCCCCCAGGGAGTTCAGGTGTACCCAAAGGCTTCCGCTGAGAGCACTTTTTGATGGCAGAAAGTGGCACCGTACGTGTTTTTTCGGGTCTAACTCGGGTTCAGCTTCTTGTTGCGGTTAGGGTTATGTTTAGGGTTGTTAGGAAAGAGTGAAGACGCAGAGTCCTGTTGAGTGTGGGGTTGCGTAAAGGCTCCCCCAGGGAGTTCAGGTGTACCCAAAGGCTTCCGCTGAGAGCACTTTTTGATGGCAGAAAGTGGCACCGTACGTGTTTTTTCGGGTCTAACTCGGGTTCAGCTTCTTGTTGCGGTTAGGGTTATGTTTAGGGTTGTTAGGAAAGAGTGAAGACGCAGAGTCCTGTTGAGTGTGAGGTTGCGTAAAGGCTCCCCCAGGGAGTTCAGGTGTACCCAAAGGCTTCCGCTCAGAGCACTTTTTGATGGCAGAAAGTGGCACCGTACGTGTTTTTTCGGGTCTAACTCGGGTTCAGCTTCTTGTTGCGGTTAGGGTTATGTTTAGGGTTGTTAGGAAAGAGTGAAGACGCAGAGTCCTGTTGAGTGTGCGGTTGCGTAAAGGCTCCCCCAGGGAGTTCAGGTGTACCCAAAGGCTTCCGCTGAGAGCACTTTTGGATGGCAGAAAGTGGCACCGTACGTGTTTTTTCGGGTCTAACTCGGGTTCAGCTTCTTGTTGCGGTTAGGGTTATGTTTAGGGTTGTTAGGAAAGAGCGAAGACGCAGAGTCCTGTTGAGTGTGGGGTTGCGTAAAGGCTCCCCCAGGGAGTTCAGGTGTACCCAA
This sequence comes from Anser anser, assembly GCF_964211835.1. NCBI lineage: Eukaryota > Metazoa > Chordata > Aves > Anseriformes > Anatidae > Anser > Anser anser. The sequence continues at coordinate 135,765 of NW_028153926.1, forward strand.
AGGCTTCCGCTGAGAGCACTTTTTGATGGCAGAAAGTGGCACCGTACGTGTTTTTTCGGGTCTAACTCGGGTTCAGCTTCTTGTTGCGGTTAGGGTTATGTTTAGGGTTGTTAGGAAAGAGTGAAGACGCAGAGTCCTGTTGAGTGTGGGGTTGCGTAAAGGCTCCCCCAGGGAGTTCAGGTGTACCCAAAGGCTTCCGCTGAGAGCACTTTTTGATGGCAGAAAGTGGCACCGTACGTGTTTTTTCGGGTCTAACTCGGGTTCAGCTTCTTGTTGCGGTTAGGGTTATGTTTAGGGTTGTTAGGAAAGAGTGAAGACGCAGAGTCCTGTTGAGTGTGGGGTTGCGTAAAGGCTCCCCCAGGGAGTTCAGGTGTACCCAAAGGCTTCCGCTGAGAGCACTTTTTGATGGCAGAAAGTGGCACCGTACGTGTTTTTTCGGGTCTAACTCGGGTTCAGCTTCTTGTTGCGGTTAGGGTTATGTTTAGGGTTGTTAGGAAAGAGTGAAGACGCAGAGTCCTGTTGAGTGTGGGGTTGCGTAAAGGCTCCCCCAGGGAGTTCAGGTGTACCCAAAGGCTTCCGCTGAGAGCACTTTTTGATGGCAGAAAGTGGCACCGTACGTGTTTTTTCGGGTCTAACTCGGGTTCAGCTTCTTGTTGCGGTTAGGGTTATGTTTAGGGTTGTTAGGAAAGAGTGAAGACGCAGAGCCCTGTTGAGTGTGGGGTTGCGTAAAGGCTCCCCCAGGGAGTTCAGGTGTACCCAAAGGCTTCCGCTCAGAGCACTTTTTGATGGCAGAAAGTGGCACCGTACGTGTTTTTTCGGGTCTAACTCGGGTTCAGCTTCTTGTTGCGGTTAGGGTTATGTTTAGGGTTGTTAGGAAAGAGTGAAGACGCAGAGTCCTGTTGAGTGTGGGGTTGCATAAAGGCTCCCCCAGGGAGTTCAGGTGTACCCAAAGGCTTCCGCTGAGAGCACTTTTTGATGGCAGAAAGTGGCACCGTACGTGTTTTTTCGGGTCTAACTCGGGTTCAGCTTCTTGTTGAGGTTAGGGTTATGTTTAGGGTTGTTAGGAAAGAGTGAAGACTCAGAGTCCTGTTGAGTGTGGGGTTGCGTAAAGGCTCCCCCAGGGAGTTCAGGTGTACCCAAAGGCTTCCGCTGAGAGCACTTTTTGATGGCAGAAAGTGGCACCGTACGTGTTTTTTCGGGTCTAACTCGGGTTCAGCTTCTTGTTGCGGTTAGGGTTATGTTTAGGGTTGTTAGGAAAGAGTGAAGACGCAGAGTCCTGTTGAGTGTGGGGTTGCGTAAAGGCTCCCCCAGGGAGTTCAGGTGTACCCAAAGGCTTCCGCTGAGAGCACTTTTTGATGGCAGAAAGTGGCACCGTACGTGTTTTTTCGGGTCTAACTCGGGTTGAGCTTCTTGTTGCGGTTAGGGTTATGTTTAGGGTTGTTAGGAAAGAGTGAAGACGCAGAGTCCTGTTGAGTGTGGGGTTGCGTAAAGGCTCCCCCAGGGAGTTCAGGTGTACCCAAAGGCTTCCGCTGAGAGCACTTTTGGATGGCAGAAAGTGGCACCGTACGTGTTTTTTCGGGTCTAACTCGGGTTCAGCTTCTTGTTGCGGTTAGGGTTATGTTTAGGGTTGTTAGGAAAGAGTGAAGGCGCAGAGTCCTGTTGAGTGTGGGGTTGCGTAAAGGCTCCCCCAGGGAGTTCAGGTGTACCCAAAGGCTTCCGCTGAGAGCACTTTTTGATGGCAGAAAGTGGCACCGTACGTGTTTTTTCGGGTCTAACTCGGGTTCAGCTTCTTGTTGCGGTTAGGGTTATGTTTAGGGTTGTTAGGAAAGAGTGAAGACGCAGAGTCCTGTTGAGTGTGGGGTTGCGTAAAGGCTCCCCCAGGGAGTTCAGGTGTACCCAAAGGCTTCCGCTGAGAGCACTTTTGGATGGCAGAAAGTGGCACCGTACGTGTTTTTTCGGGTCTAACTCGGGTTCAGCTTCTTGTTGCGGTTAGGGTTATGTTTAGGGTTGTTAGGAAAGAGTGAAGACGCAGAGTCCTGTTGAGTGTGGGGTTGCGTAAAGGCTCCCCCAGGGAGTTCAGGTGTACCCAAAGGCTTCCGCTGAGAGCACTTTTTGATGGCAGAAAGTGGCACCGTACGTGTTTTTTCGGGTCTAACTCGGGTTCAGCTTCTTGTTGCGGTTAGGGTTATGTTTAGGGTTGTTAGGAAAGAGTGAAGACGCAGAGTCCTGTTGAGTGTGGGGTTGCGTAAAGGCTCCCCCAGGGAGTTCAGGTGTACCCAAAGGCTTCCGCTGAGAGCACTTTTTGATGGCAGAAAGTGGCACCGTACGTGTTTTTTCGGGTCTAACTCGGGTTCAGCTTCTTGTTGCGGTTAGGGTTATGTTTAGGGTTGTTAGGAAAGAGTGAAGACGCAGAGTCCTGTTGAGTGTGGGGTTGCGTAAAGGCTCCCCCAGGGAGTTCAGGTGTACCCAAAGGCTTCCGCTGAGAGCACTTTTTGATGGCAGAAAGTGGCACCGTACGTGTTTTTTCGGGTCTAACTCGGGTTCAGCTTCTTGTTGCGGTTAGGGTTATGTTCAGGGTTGTTAGGAAAGAGTGAAGACGCAGAGTCCTGTTGAGTGTGGGGTTGCGTAAAGGCTCCCCCAGGGAGTTCAGGTGTACCCAAAGGCTTCCGCTGAGAGCACTTTTTGATGGCAGAAAGTGGCACCGTACGTGTTTTTTCGGGTCTAACTCGGGTTCAGCTTCTTGTTGCGGTTAGGGTTATGTTTAGGGTTGTTAGGAAAGAGTGAAGACGCAGAGTCCTGTTGAGTGTGGGGTTGCGTAAAGGCTCCCCCAGGGAGTTCACGTGTACCCAAAGGCTTCCGCTGAGAGCACTTTTTGATGGCAGAAAGTGGCACCGTACGTGTTTTTTCGGGTCTAACTCGGGTTCAGCTTCTTGTTGCGGTTAGGGTTATGTTTAGGGTTGTTAGGAAAGAGTGAAGACGCAGAGTCCTGTTGAGTGTGGGGTTGCGTAAAGGCTCCCCCAGGGAGTTCAGGTGTACCCAAAGGCTTCCGCTGAGAGCACTTTTTGATGGCAGAAAGTGGCACCGTACGTGTTTTTTCGGGTCTAACTCGGGTTCAGCTTCTTGTTGCGGTTAGGGTTATGTTTAGGGTTGTTAGGAAAGAGTGAAGACGCAGAGTCCTGTTGAGTGTGAGGTTGCGTAAAGGCTCCCCCAGGGAGTTCACGTGTACCCAAAGGCTTCCGCTGAGAGCACTTTTTGATGGCAGAAAGTGGCACCGTACGTGTTTTTTCGGGTCTAACTCGGGTTCAGCTTCTTGTTGCGGTTAGGGTTATGTTTAGGGTTGTTAGGAAAGAGTGAAGACGCAGAGTCCTGTTGAGTGTGCGGTTGCGTAAAGGCTCCCCCAGGGAGTTCAGGTGTACCCAAAGGCTTCCGCTGAGAGCACTTTTGGATGGCAGAAAGTGGCACCGTACGTGTTTTTTCGGGTCTAACTCGGGTTCAGCTTCTTGTTGCGGTTAGGGTTATGTTTAGGGTTGTTAGGAAAGAGCGAAGACGCAGAGTCCTGTTGAGTGTGGGGTTGCGTAAAGGCTCCCCCAGGGAGTTCAGGTGTACCCAAAGGCTTCCGCTGAGAGCACTTTTTGATGGCAGAAAGTGGCACCGTACGTGTTTTTTCGGGTCTAACTCGGGTTCAGCTTCTTGTTGCGGTTAGGGTTATGTTTAGGGTTGTTAGGAAAGAGTGAAGACGCAGAGTCCTGTTGAGTGTGGGGTTGCGTAAAGGCTCCCCCAGGGAGTTCAGGTGTACCCAAAGGCTTCCGCTGAGAGCACTTTTTGATGGCAGAAAGTGGCACCGTACGTGTTTTTTCGGGTCTAACTCGGGTTGAGCTTCTTGTTGCGGTTAGGGTTATGTTTAGGGTTGTTAGGAAAGAGTGAAGACGCAGAGTCCTGTTGAGTGTGGGGTTGCGTAAAGGCTCCCCCAGGGAGTTCAGGTGTACCCAAAGGCTTCCGCTGAGAGCACTTTTTGATGGCAGAAAGTGGCACCGTACGTGTTTTTTCGGGTCTAACTCGGGTTCAGCTTCTTGTTGCGGTTAGGGTTATGTTTAGGGTTGTTAGGAAAGAGTGAAGACGCAGAGTCCTGTTGAGTGTGGGGTTGCGTAAAGGCTCCCCCAGGGAGTTCAGGTGTACCCAAAGGCTTCCGCTGAGAGCACTTTTTGATGGCAGAAAGTGGCACCGTACGTGTTTTTTCGGGTCTAACTCGGGTTCAGCTTCCTGTTGCGGTTAGGGTTATGTTTAGGGTTGTTAGGAAAGAGTGAAGACGCAGAGTCCTGTTGAGTGTGGGGTTGCGTAAAGGCTCCCCCAGGGAGTTCAGGTGTACCCAAAGGCTTCCGCTCAGAGCACTTTTTGATGGCAGAAAGTGGCACCGTACGTGTTTTTTCGGGTCTAACTCGGGTTCAGCTTCTTGTTGCGGTTAGGGTTATGTTTAGGGTTGTTAGGAAAGAGTGAAGACGCAGAGTCCTGTTGAGTGTGGGGTTGCGTAAAGGTTCCCCAGGGAGTTCACGTGTACCCAAAGGCTTCCGCTGAGAGCACTTTTGGATGGCAGAAAGTGGCACCGTACGTGTTTTTTCGGGTCTAACTCGGGTTCAGCTTCTTGTTGCGGTTAGGGTTATGTTTAGGGTTGTTAGGAAAGAGTGAAGACGCAGAGTCCTGTTGAGTGTGGGGTTGCGTAAAGGCTCCCCCAGGGAGTTCACGTGTACCCAAAGGCTTCCGCTGAGAGCACTTTTTGATGGCAGAAAGTGGCACCGTACGTGTTTTTTCGGGTCTAACTCGGGTTGAGCTTCTTGTTGCGGTTAGGGTTATGTTTAGGGTTGTTAGGAAAGAGTGAAGACGCAGAGTCCTGTTGAGTGTGGGGTTGCGTAAAGGCTCCCCCAGGGAGTTCACGTGTACCCAAAGGCTTCCGCTGAGAGCACTTTTGGATGGCAGAAAGTGGCACCGTACGTGTTTTTTCGGGTCTAACTCGGGTTCAGCTTCTTGTTGCGGTTAGGGTTATGTTTAGGGTTGTTAGGAAAGAGTGAAGACGCAGAGTCCTGTTGAGTGTGGGGTTGCGTAAAGGCTCCCCCAGGGAGTTCAGGTGTACCCAAAGGCTTCCGCTGAGAGCACTTTTGGATGGCAGAAAGTGGCACCGTACGTGTTTTTTCGGGTCTAACTCGGGTTGAGCTTCTTGTTCCTGTTAGGGTTATGTTTAGGGTTGTTAGGAAAGAGTGAAGACGCAGAGTCCTGTTGAGTGTGGGGTTGTGTAAAGGCTCCCCCAGGGAGTTCAGGTGTACCCAAAGGCTTCCGCTGAGAGCACTTTTTGATGGCAGAAAGATGCACCGTACGTGTTTTTTCGGGTCTAACTCGGGTTGAGCTTCTTGTTCCTGTTAGGGTTATGTTTAGGGTTGTTAGGAAAGAGTGAAGACGCAGAGTCCTGTTGAGTGTGGGGTTGCGTAAAGGCTCCCCCAGGGAGTTCAGGTGTACCCAAAGGCTTCCGCTGAGAGCACTTTTTGATGGCAGAAAGTGGCACCGTACGTGTTTTTTCGGGTCTAACTCGGGTTCAGCTTCTTGTTGCGGTTAGGGTTATGTTTAGGGTTGTTAGGAAAGAGTGAAGACGCAGAGTCCTGTTGAGTGTGGGGTTGCGTAAAGGCTCCCCCAGGGAGTTCAGGTGTACCCAAAGGCTTCCGCTGAGAGCACTTTTTGATGGCAGAAAGTGGCACCGTACGTGTTTTTTCGGGTCTAACTCGGGTTGAGCTTCTTGTTGCGGTTAGGGTTATGTTTAGGGTTGTTAGGAAAGAGTGAAGACGCAGAGTCCTGTTGAGTGTGAGGTTGCGTAAAGGCTCCCCCAGGGAGTTCAGGTGTACCCAAAGGCTTCCGCTGAGAGCACTTTTTGATGGCAGAAAGTGGCACCGTACGTGTTTTTTCGGGTCTAACTCGGGTTCAGCTTCTTGTTGCGGTTAGGGTTATGTTTAGGGTTGTTAGGAAAGAGCGAAGACGCAGAGTCCTGTTGAGTGTGGGGTTGCGTAAAGGCTCCCCCAGGGAGTTCAGGTGTACCCAAAGGCTTCCGCTGAGAGCACTTTTTGATGGCAGAAAGTGGCACCGTACGTGTTTTTTCGGGTCTAACTCGGGTTCAGCTTCTTGTTGCGGTTAGGGTTATGTTTAGGGTTGTTAGGAAAGAGTGAAGACGCAGAGTCCTGTTGAGTGTGGGGTTGCGTAAAGGCTCCCCCAGGGAGTTCAGGTGTACCCAAAGGCTTCCGCTGAGAGCACTTTTGGATGGCAGAAAGTGGCACCGTACGTGTTTTTTCGGGTCTAACTCGGGTTCAGCTTCTTGTTGCGGTTAGGGTTATGTTCAGGGTTGTTAGGAAAGAGTGAAGACGCAGAGTCCTGTTGAGTGTGGGGTTGCGTAAAGGCTCCCCCAGGGAGTTCAGGTGTACCCAAAGGCTTCCGCTGAGAGCACTTTTTGATGGCAGAAAGTGGCACCGTACGTGTTTTTTCGGGTCTAACTCGGGTTCAGCTTCTTGTTGCGGTTAGGGTTATGTTTAGGGTTGTTAGGAAAGAGTGAAGACGCAGAGTCCTGTTGAGTGTGGGGTTGCGTAAAGGCTCCCCCAGGGAGTTCACGTGTACCCAAAGGCTTCCGCTGAGAGCACTTTTTGATGGCAGAAAGTGGCACCGTACGTGTTTTTTCGGGTCTAACTCGGGTTCAGCTTCTTGTTGCGGTTAGGGTTATGTTTAGGGTTGTTAGGAAAGAGTGAAGACGCAGAGTCCTGTTGAGTGTGGGGTTGCGTAAAGGCTCCCCCAGGGAGTTCAGGTGTACCCAAAGGCTTCCGCTGAGAGCACTTTTTGATGGCAGAAAGTGGCACCGTACGTGTTTTTTCGGGTCTAACTCGGGTTCAGCTTCTTGTTGCGGTTAGGGTTATGTTTAGGGTTGTTAGGAAAGAGTGAAGACGCAGAGTCCTGTTGAGTGTGAGGTTGCGTAAAGGCTCCCCCAGGGAGTTCACGTGTACCCAAAGGCTTCCGCTGAGAGCACTTTTTGATGGCAGAAAGTGGCACCGTACGTGTTTTTTCGGGTCTAACTCGGGTTCAGCTTCTTGTTGCGGTTAGGGTTATGTTTAGGGTTGTTAGGAAAGAGTGAAGACGCAGAGTCCTGTTGAGTGTGCGGTTGCGTAAAGGCTCCCCCAGGGAGTTCAGGTGTACCCAAAGGCTTCCGCTGAGAGCACTTTTGGATGGCAGAAAGTGGCACCGTACGTGTTTTTTCGGGTCTAACTCGGGTTCAGCTTCTTGTTGCGGTTAGGGTTATGTTTAGGGTTGTTAGGAAAGAGCGAAGACGCAGAGTCCTGTTGAGTGTGGGGTTGCGTAAAGGCTCCCCCAGGGAGTTCAGGTGTACCCAAAGGCTTCCGCTGAGAGCACTTTTTGATGGCAGAAAGTGGCACCGTACGTGTTTTTTCGGGTCTAACTCGGGTTCAGCTTCTTGTTGCGGTTAGGGTTATGTTTAGGGTTGTTAGGAAAGAGTGAAGACGCAGAGTCCTGTTGAGTGTGGGGTTGCGTAAAGGCTCCCCCAGGGAGTTCAGGTGTACCCAAAGGCTTCCGCTGAGAGCACTTTTTGATGGCAGAAAGTGGCACCGTACGTGTTTTTTCGGGTCTAACTCGGGTTGAGCTTCTTGTTGCGGTTAGGGTTATGTTTAGGGTTGTTAGGAAAGAGTGAAGACGCAGAGTCCTGTTGAGTGTGGGGTTGCGTAAAGGCTCCCCCAGGGAGTTCAGGTGTACCCAAAGGCTTCCGCTGAGAGCACTTTTTGATGGCAGAAAGTGGCACCGTACGTGTTTTTTCGGGTCTAACTCGGGTTCAGCTTCTTGTTGCGGTTAGGGTTATGTTTAGGGTTGTTAGGAAAGAGTGAAGACGCAGAGTCCTGTTGAGTGTGGGGTTGCGTAAAGGCTCCCCCAGGGAGTTCAGGTGTACCCAAAGGCTTCCGCTGAGAGCACTTTTTGATGGCAGAAAGTGGCACCGTACGTGTTTTTTCGGGTCTAACTCGGGTTCAGCTTCCTGTTGCGGTTAGGGTTATGTTTAGGGTTGTTAGGAAAGAGTGAAGACGCAGAGTCCTGTTGAGTGTGGGGTTGCGTAAAGGCTCCCCCAGGGAGTTCAGGTGTACCCAAAGGCTTCCGCTCAGAGCACTTTTTGATGGCAGAAAGTGGCACCGTACGTGTTTTTTCGGGTCTAACTCGGGTTCAGCTTCTTGTTGCGGTTAGGGTTATGTTTAGGGTTGTTAGGAAAGAGTGAAGACGCAGAGTCCTGTTGAGTGTGGGGTTGCGTAAAGGTTCCCCAGGGAGTTCACGTGTACCCAAAGGCTTCCGCTGAGAGCACTTTTGGATGGCAGAAAGTGGCACCGTACGTGTTTTTTCGGGTCTAACTCGGGTTCAGCTTCTTGTTGCGGTTAGGGTTATGTTTAGGGTTGTTAGGAAAGAGTGAAGACGCAGAGTCCTGTTGAGTGTGGGGTTGCGTAAAGGCTCCCCCAGGGAGTTCACGTGTACCCAAAGGCTTCCGCTGAGAGCACTTTTTGATGGCAGAAAGTGGCACCGTACGTGTTTTTTCGGGTCTAACTCGGGTAGAGCTTCTTGTTGCGGTTAGGGTTATGTTTAGGGTTGTTAGGAAAGAGTGAAGACGCAGAGTCCTGTTGAGTGTGGGGTTGCGTAAAGGCTCCCCCAGGGAGTTCAGGTGTACCCAAAGGCTTCCGCTGAGAGCACTTTTGGATGGCAGAAAGTGGCACCGTACGTGTTTTTTCGGGTCTAACTCGGGTTCAGCTTCTTGTTGCGGTTAGGGTTATGTTTAGGGTTGTTAGGAAAGAGTGAAGACGCAGAGTCCTGTTGAGTGTGGGGTTGCGTAAAGGCTCCCCCAGGGAGTTCAGGTGTACCCAAAGGCTTCCGCTGAGAGCACTTTTTGATGGCAGAAAGTGGCACCGTACGTGTTTTTTCGGGTCTAACTCGGGTTGAGCTTCTTGTTCCTGTTAGGGTTATGTTTAGGGTTGTTAGGAAAGAGTGAAGACGCAGAGTCCTGTTGAGTGTGGGGTTGTGTAAAGGCTCCCCCAGGGAGTTCAGGTGTACCCAAAGGCTTCCGCTGAGAGCACTTTTTGATGGCAGAAAGATGCACCGTACGTGTTTTTTCGGGTCTAACTCGGGTTGAGCTTCTTGTTCCTGTTAGGGTTATGTTTAGGGTTGTTAGGAAAGAGTGAAGACGCAGAGTCCTGTTGAGTGTGGGGTTGCGTAAAGGCTCCCCCAGGGAGTTCAGGTGTACCCAAAGGCTTCCGCTGAGAGCACTTTTTGATGGCAGAAAGTGGCACCGTACGTGTTTTTTCGGGTCTAACTCGGGTTCAGCTTCTTGTTGCGGTTAGGGTTATGTTTAGGGTTGTTAGGAAAGAGTGAAGACGCAGAGTCCTGTTGAGTGTGGGGTTGCGTAAAGGCTCCCCCAGGGAGTTCAGGTGTACCCAAAGGCTTCCGCTGAGAGCACTTTTTGATGGCAGAAAGTGGCACCGTACGTGTTTTTTCGGGTCTAACTCGGGTTGAGCTTCTTGTTGCGGTTAGGGTTATGTTTAGGGTTGTTAGGAAAGAGTGAAGACGCAGAGTCCTGTTGAGTGTGAGGTTGCGTAAAGGCTCCCCCAGGGAGTTCAGGTGTACCCAAAGGCTTCCGCTGAGAGCACTTTTTGATGGCAGAAAGTGGCACCGTACGTGTTTTTTCGGGTCTAACTCGGGTTCAGCTTCTTGTTGCGGTTAGGGATATGTTTAGGGTTGTTAGGAAAGAGTGAAGATGCAGAGTCCTGTTGAGTGTGCGGTTGCGTAAAGGCTCCCCCAGGGAGTTCAGGTGTACCCAAAGGCTTCCGCTGAGAGCACTTTTGGATGGCAGAAAGTGGCACCGTACGTGTTTTTTCGGGTCTAACTCGGGTTCAGCTTCTTGTTGCGGTTAGGGTTATGTTTAGGGTTGTTAGGAAAGAGCGAAGACGCAGAGTCCTGTTGAGTGTGGGGTTGCGTAAAGGCTCCCCCAGGGAGTTCAGGTGTACCCAAAGGCTTCCGCTGAGAGCACTTTTTGATGGCAGAAAGTGGCACCGTACGTGTTTTTTCGGGTCTAACTCGGGTTCAGCTTCTTGTTGCGGTTAGGGTTATGTTTAGGGTTGTTAGGAAAGAGTGAAGACGCAGAGTCCTGTTGAGTGTGGGGTTGCGTAAAGGCTCCCCCAGGGAGTTCAGGTGTACCCAAAGGCTTCCGCTGAGAGCACTTTTGGATGGCAGAAAGTGGCACCGTACGTGTTTTTTCGGGTCTAACTCGGGTTCAGCTTCTTGTTGCGGTTAGGGTTATGTTTAGGGTTGTTAGGAAAGAGTGAAGACGCAGAGTCCTGTTGAGTGTGGGGTTGCGTAAAGGCTCCCCCAGGGAGTTCAGGTGTACCCAAAGGCTTCCGCTGAGAGCACTTTTTGATGGCAGAAAGTGGCACCGTACGTGTTTTTTCGGGTCTAACTCGGGTTCAGCTTCTTGTTGCGGTTAGGGTTATGTTTAGGGTTGTTAGGAAAGAGTGAAGACGCAGAGTCCTGTTGAGTGTGGGGTTGCGTAAAGGCTCCCCCAGGGAGTTCACGTGTACCCAAAGGCTTCCGCTGAGAGCACTTTTTGATGGCAGAAAGTGGCACCGTACGTGTTTTTTCGGGTCTAACTCGGGTTCAGCTTCTTGTTGCGGTTAGGGTTATGTTTAGGGTTGTTAGGAAAGAGCGAAGACGCAGAGTCCTGTTGAGTGTGGGGTTGCGTAAAGGCTCCCCCAGGGAGTTCAGGTGTACCCAAAGGCTTCCGCTGAGAGCACTTTTGGATGGCAGAAAGTGGCACCGTACGTGTTTTTTCGGGTCTAACTCGGGTTCAGCTTCTTGTTGCGGTTAGGGTTATGTTTAGGGTTGTTAGGAAAGAGTGAAGACGCAGAGTCCTGTTGAGTGTGGGGTTGCGTAAAGGCTCCCCCAGGGAGTTCACGTGTACCCAAAGGCTTCCGCTGAGAGCACTTTTTGATGGCAGAAAGTGGCACCGTACGTGTTTTTTCGGGTCTAACTCGGGTTCAGCTTCTTGTTGCGGTTAGGGTTATGTTAGGGTTGTTAGGAAAGAGTGAAGACGCAGAGTCCTGTTGAGTGTGGGGTTGCGTAAAGGCTCCCCCAGGGAGTTCAGGTGTACCCAAAGGCTTCCGCTGAGAGCACTTTTGGATGGCAGAAAGTGGCACCGTACGTGTTTTTTCGGGTCTAACTCGGGTTCAGCTTCTTGTTGCGGTTAGGGTTATGTTTAGGGTTGTTAGGAAAGAGTGAAGACGCAGAGTCCTGTTGAGTGTGGGGTTGCGTAAAGGCTCCCCCAGGGAGTTCAGGTGTACCCAAAGGCTTCCGCTGAGAGCACTTTTTGATGGCAGAAAGTGGCACCGTACGTGTTTTTTCGGGTCTAACTCGGGTTGAGCTTCTTGTTCCTGTTAGGGTTATGTTTAGGGTTGTTAGGAAAGAGTGAAGACGCAGAGTCCTGTTGAGTGTGGGGTTGTGTAAAGGCTCCCCCAGGGAGTTCAGGTGTACCCAAAGGCTTCCGCTGAGAGCACTTTTTGATGGCAGAAAGATGCACCGTACGTGTTTTTTCGGGTCTAACTCGGGTTGAGCTTCTTGTTCCTGTTAGGGTTATGTTTAGGGTTGTTAGGAAAGAGTGAAGACGCAGAGTCCTGTTGAGTGTGGGGTTGCGTAAAGGCTCCCCCAGGGAGTTCAGGTGTACCCAAAGGCTTCCGCTGAGAGCACTTTTTGATGGCAGAAAGTGGCACCGTACGTGTTTTTTCGGGTCTAACTCGGGTTCAGCTTCTTGTTGCGGTTAGGGTTATGTTTAGGGTTGTTAGGAAAGAGTGAAGACGCAGAGTCCTGTTGAGTGTGGGGTTGCGTAAAGGCTCCCCCAGGGAGTTCAGGTGTACCCAAAGGCTTCCGCTGAGAGCACTTTTTGATGGCAGAAAGTGGCACCGTACGTGTTTTTTCGGGTCTAACTCGGGTTGAGCTTCTTGTTGCGGTTAGGGTTATGTTTAGGGTTGTTAGGAAAGAGTGAAGACGCAGAGTCCTGTTGAGTGTGAGGTTGCGTAAAGGCTCCCCCAGGGAGTTCAGGTGTACCCAAAGGCTTCCGCTGAGAGCACTTTTTGATGGCAGAAAGTGGCACCGTACGTGTTTTTTCGGGTCTAACTCGGGTTCAGCTTCTTGTTGCGGTTAGGGATATGTTTAGGGTTGTTAGGAAAGAGTGAAGACGCAGAGTCCTGTTGAGTGTGCGGTTGCGTAAAGGCTCCCCCAGGGAGTTCAGGTGTACCCAAAGGCTTCCGCTGAGAGCACTTTTGGATGGCAGAAAGTGGCACCGTACGTGTTTTTTCGGGTCTAACTCGGGTTCAGCTTCTTGTTGCGGTTAGGGTTATGTTTAGGGTTGTTAGGAAAGAGCGAAGACGCAGAGTCCTGTTGAGTGTGGGGTTGCGTAAAGGCTCCCCCAGGGAGTTCAGGTGTACCCAAAGGCTTCCGCTGAGAGCACTTTTGGATGGCAGAAAGTGGCACCGTACGTGTTTTTTCGGGTCTAACTCGGGTTCAGCTTCTTGTTGCGGTTAGGGTTATGTTTAGGGTTGTTAGGAAAGAGTGAAGACGCAGAGTCCTGTTGAGTGTGGGGTTGCGTAAAGGCTCCCCCAGGGAGTTCAGGTGTACCCAAAGGCTTCCGCTGAGAGCACTTTTTGATGGCAGAAAGTGGCACCGTACGTGTTTTTTCGGGTCTAACTCGGGTTCAGCTTCTTGTTGCGGTTAGGGTTATGTTTAGGGTTGTTAGGAAAGAGTGAAGACGCAGAGTCCTGTTGAGTGTGGGGTTGCGTAAAGGCTCCCCCAGGGAGTTCAGGTGTACCCAAAGGCTTCCGCTGAGAGCACTTTTTGATGGCAGAAAGTGGCACCGTACGTGTTTTTTCGGGTCTAACTCGGGTTCAGCTTCTTGTTGCGGTTAGGGTTATGTTTAGGGTTGTTAGGAAAGAGCGAAGACGCAGAGTCCTGTTGAGTGTGGGGTTGCGTAAAGGCTCCCCCAGGGAGTTCAGGTGTACGCAAAGGCTTCCGCTGAGAGCACTTTTGGATGGCAGAAAGTGGCACCGTACGTGTTTTTTCGGGTCTAACTCGGGTTCAGCTTCTTGTTGCGGTTAGGGTTATGTTTAGGGTTGTTAGGAAAGAGTGAAGACGCAGAGTCCTGTTGAGTGTGGGGTTGCGTAAAGGCTCCCCCAGGGAGTTCACGTGTACCCAAAGGCTTCCGCTGAGAGCACTTTTTGATGGCAGAAAGTGGCACCGTACGTGTTTTTTCGGGTCTAACTCGGGTTCAGCTTCTTGTTGCGGTTAGGGTTATGTTTAGGGTTGTTAGGAAAGAGTGAAGACGCAGAGTCCTGTTGAGTGTGGGGTTGCGTAAAGGCTCCCCCAGGGAGTTCAGGTGTACCGAAAGGCTTCCGCTGAGAGCACTTTTGGATGGCAGAAAGTGGCACTGTACGTGTTTTTTCGGGTCTAACTCGGGTTCAGCTTCTTGTTGCGGTTAGGGTTATGTTTAGGGTTGTTAGGAAAGAGTGAAGACGCAGAGTCCTGTTGAGTGTGGGGTTGCGTAAAGGCTCCCCCAGGGAGTTCACGTGTACCCAAAGGCTTCCGCTGAGAGCACTTTTTGATGGCAGAAAGTGGCACCGTACGTGTTTTTTCGGGTCTAACTCGGGTTCAGCTTCTTGTTGCGGTTAGGGTTATGTTTAGGGTTGTTAGGAAAGAGTGAAGACGCAGAGTCCTGTTGAGTGTGGGGTTGCGTAAAGGCTCCCCCAGGGAGTTCAGGTGTACCCAAAGGCTTCCGCTGAGAGCACTTTTTGATGGCAGAAAGTGGCACCGTACGTGTTTTTTCGGGTCTAACTCGGGTTGAGCTTCTTGTTGCGGTTAGGGTTATGTTTAGGGTTGTTAGGAAAGAGTGAAGACGCAGAGTCCTGTTGAGTGTGGGGTTGCGTAAAGGCTCCCCCAGGGAGTTCAGGTGTACCCAAAGGCTTCCGCTGAGAGCACTTTTTGATGGCAGAAAGTGGCACCGTACGTGTTTTTTCGGGTCTAACTCGGGTTCAGCTTCTTGTTGCGGTTAGGGTTATGTTTAGGGTTGTTAGGAAAGAGTGAAGACGCAGAGTCCTGTTGAGTGTGGGGTTGCGTAAAGGCTCCCCCAGGGAGTTCAGGTGTACCCAAAGGCTTCCGCTGAGAGCACTTTTGGATGGCAGAAAGTGGCACCGTACGTGTTTTTTCGGGTCTAACTCGGGTTCAGCTTCTTGTTGCGGTTAGGGTTATGTTTAGGGTTGTTAGGAAAGAGTGAAGACGCAGAGTCCTGTTGAGTGTGGGGTTGCGTAAAGGCTCCCCCAGGGAGTTCACGTGTACCCAAAGGCTTCCGCTGAGAGCACTTTTTGATGGCAGAAAGTGGCACCGTACGTGTTTTTTCGGGTCTAACTCGGGTTCAGCTTCTTGTTGCGGTTAGGGTTATGTTTAGGGTTGTTAGGAAAGAGTGAAGACGCAGAGTCCTGTTGAGTGTGGGGTTGCGTAAAGGCTCCCCCAGGGAGTTCAGGTGTACCCAAAGGCTTCCGCTGAGAGCACTTTTTGACGGCAGAAAGTGGCACCGTACGTGTTTTTTCGGGTCTAACTCGGGTTGAGCTTCTTGTTGCGGTTAGGGTTATGTTTAGGGTTGTTAGGAAAGAGTGAAGACGCAGAGTCCTGTTGAGTGTGGGGTTGCGTAAAGGCTCCCCCAGGGAGTTCAGGTGTACCCAAAGGCTTCCGCTGAGAGCACTTTTTGATGGCAGAAAGTGGCACCGTACGTGTTTTTTCGGGTCTAACTCGGGTTCAGCTTCTTGTTGCGGTTAGGGTTATGTTTAGGGTTGTTAGGAAAGAGTGAAGACGCAGAGTCCTGTTGAGTGTGGGGTTGCGTAAAGGCTCCCCCAGGGAGTTCAGGTGTACCCAAAGGCTTCCGCTGAGAGCACTTTTTGATGGCAGAAAGTGGCACCGTACGTGTTTTTTCGGGTCTAACTCGGGTTCAGCTTCTTGTTGCGGTTAGGGTTATGTTTAGGGTTGTTAGGAAAGAGCGAAGACGCAGAGTCCTGTTGAGTGTGGGGTTGCGTAAAGGCTCCCCCAGGGAGTTCAGGTGTACCCAAAGGCTTCCGCTGAGAGCACTTTTTGATGGCAGAAAGTGGCACCGTACGTGTTTTTTCGGGTCTAACTCGGGTTCAGCTTCTTGTTGCGGTTAGGGTTATGTTTAGGGTTGTTAGGAAAGAGTGAAGACGCAGAGTCCTGTTGAGTGTGGGGTTGCGTAAAGGCTCCCCCAGGGAGTTCAGGTGTACCCAAAGGCTTCCGCTGAGAGCACTTTTTGATGGCAGAAAGTGGCACCGTACGTGTTTTTTCGGGTCTAACTCGGGTTCAGCTTCTTGTTGCGGTTAGGGTTATGTTTAGGGTTGTTAGGAAAGAGTGAAGACGCAGAGTCCTGTTGAGTGTGGGGTTGCGTAAAGGCTCCCCCAGGGAGTTCAGGTGTACCCAAAGGCTTCCGCTGAGAGCACTTTTTGATGGCAGAAAGTGGCACCGTACGTGTTTTTTCGGGTCTAACTCGGGTTCAGCTTCTTGTTGCGGTTAGGGTTATGTTTAGGGTTGTTAGGAAAGAGTGAAGACGCAGAGTCCTGTTGAGTGTGGGGTTGCGTAAAGGCTCCCCCAGGGAGTTCAGGTGTACCCAAAGGCTTCCGCTGAGAGCACTTTTTGATGGCAGAAAGTGGCACCGTACGTGTTTTTTCGGGTCTAACTCGGGTTGAGCTTCTTGTTGCGGTTAGGGTTATGTTTAGGGTTGTTAGGAAAGAGTGAAGACGCAGAGTCCTGTTGAGTGTGGGGTTGCGTAAAGGCTCCCCCAGGGAGTTCAGGTGTACCCAAAGGCTTCCGCTGAGAGCACTTTTTGATGGCAGAAAGTGGCACCGTACGTGTTTTTTCGGGTCTAACTCGGGTTCAGCTTCTTGTTGCGGTTAGGGTTATGTTTAGGGTTGTTAGGAAAGAGTGAAGACGCAGAGTCCTGTTGAGTGTGGGGTTGCGTAAAGGCTCCCCCAGGGAGTTCAGGTGTACCCAAAGGCTTCCGCTGAGAGCACTTTTTGATGGCAGAAAGTGGCACCGTACGTGTTTTTTCGGGTCTAACTCGGGTTGAGCTTCTTGTTGCGGTTAGGGTTATGTTTAGGGTTGTTAGGAAAGAGTGAAGACGCAGAGTCCTGTTGAGTGTGGGGTTGCGTAAAGGCTCCCCCAGGGAGTTCAGGTGTACCCAAAGGCTTCCGCTGAGAGCACTTTTTGATGGCAGAAAGTGGCACCGTACGTGTTTTTTCGGGTCTAACTCGGGTTCAGCTTCTTGTTGCGGTTAGGGTTATGTTTAGGGTTGTTAGGAAAGAGCGAAGACGCAGAGTCCTGTTGAGTGTGGGGTTGCGTAAAGGCTCCCCCAGGGAGTTCAGGTGTACCCAAAGGCTTCCGCTGAGAGCACTTTTTGATGGCAGAAAGTGGCACCGTACGTGTTTTTTCGGGTCTAACTCGGGTTCAGCTTCTTGTTGCGGTTAGGGTTATGTTTAGGGTTGTTAGGAAAGAGTGAAGACGCAGAGTCCTGTTGAGTGTGGGGTTGCGTAAAGGCTCCCCCAGGGAGTTCAGGTGTACCCAAAGGCTTCCGCTGAGAGCAC
>NW_028153926.1:162500-172500 GCF_964211835.1 Anser anser
GAAAGAGTGAAGACGCAGAGTCCTGTTGAGTGTGGGGTTGCGTAAAGGCTCCCCCAGGGAGTTCAGGTGTACCCAAAGGCTTCCGCTGAGAGCACTTTTTGATGGCAGAAAGTGGCACCGTACGTGTTTTTTCGGGTCTAACTCGGGTTCAGCTTCTTGTTGCGGTTAGGGTTATGTTTAGGGTTGTTAGGAAAGAGTGAAGACGCAGAGTCCTGTTGAGTGTGGGGTTGCGTAAAGGCTCCCCCAGGGAGTTCAGGTGTACCCAAAGGCTTCCGCTGAGAGCACTTTTTGATGGCAGAAAGTGGCACCGTACGTGTTTTTTTGGGTCTAACTCGGGTTCAGCTTCTTGTTGCGGTTAGGGTTATGTTTAGGGTTGTTAGGAAAGAGTGAAGACACAGAGTCCTGTTGAGTGTGGGGTTGCGTAAAGGCTCCCCCAGGGAGTTCAGGTGTACCCAAAGGCATCCGCTGAGAGCACTTTTTGATGGCAGAAAGTGGCACCGTACGTGTTTTTTCGGGTCTAACTCGGGTTGAGCTTCTTGTTGCGGTTAGGGTTATGTTTAGGGTTGTTAGGAAAGAGTGAAGACGCAGAGTCCTGTTGAGTGTGGGGTTGCGTAAAGGCTCCCCCAGGGAGTTCAGGTGTACCCAAAGGCTTCCGCTGAGAGCACTTTTTGATGGCAGAAAGTGGCACCGTACGTGTTTTTTCGGGTCTAACTCGGGTTCAGCTTCTTGTTGCGGTTAGGGTTATGTTTAGGGTTGTTAGGAAAGAGTGAAGACGCAGAGTCCTGTTGAGTGTGGGGTTGCGTAAAGGCTCCCCCAGGGAGTTCAGGTGTACCCAAAGGCTTCCGCTGAGAGCACTTTTTGATGGCAGAAAGTGGCACCGTACGTGTTTTTTCGGGTCTAACTCGGGTTGAGCTTCTTGTTGCGGTTAGGGTTATGTTTAGGGTTGTTAGGAAAGAGTGAAGACGCAGAGTCCTGTTGAGTGTGGGGTTGCGTAAAGGCTCCCCCAGGGAGTTCAGGTGTACCCAAAGGCTTCCGCTGAGAGCACTTTTTGATGGCAGAAAGTGGCACCGTACGTGTTTTTTCGGGTCTAACTCGGGTTGAGCTTCTTGTTGCGGTTAGGGTTATGTTTAGGGTTGTTAGGAAAGAGTGAAGACGCAGAGTCCTGTTGAGTGTGGGGTTGCGTAAAGGCTCCCCCAGGGAGTTCAGGTGTACCCAAAGGCTTCCGCTGAGAGCACTTTTGGATGGCAGAAAGTGGCACCGTACGTGTTTTTTCGGGTCTAACTCGGGTTCAGCTTCTTGTTGCGGTTAGGGTTATGTTTAGGGTTGTTAGGAAAGAGTGAAGATGCAGAGTCCTGTTGAGTGTGGGGTTGTGTAAAGGCTCCCCCAGGGAGTTCAGGTGTACCCAAAGGCTTCCGCTGAGAGCACTTTTTGATGGCAGAAAGTGGCACCGTACGTGTTTTTTCGGGTCTAACTCGGGTTCAGCTTCTTGTTGCGGTTAGGGTTATGTTTAGGGTTGTTAGGAAAGAGTGAAGACGCAGAGTCCTGTTGAGTGTGGGGTTGCGTAAAGGCTCCCCCAGGGAGTTCAGGTGTTCCCAAAGGCTTCCGCTGAGAGCACTTTTTGATGGCAGAAAGTGGCACCGTACGTGTTTTTTCGGGTCTAACTCGGGTTCAGCTTCTTGTTGCGGTTAGGCTTATGTTTAGGGTTGTTAGGAAAGAGTGAAGACGCAGAGTCCTGTTGAGTGTGGGGTTGCGTAAAGGCTCCCCCAGGGAGTTCAAGTTTACCCAAAGGCTTCCGCTGAGAGCACTTTTTGATGGCAGAAAGTGGCACCGTACGTGTTTTTTCGGGTCTAACTCGGGTTGAGCTTCTTGTTGCGGTTAGGGTTATGTTTAGGGTTGTTAGGAAAGAGTGAAGACGCAGAGTCCTGTTGAGTGTGGGGTTGCGTAAAGGCTCCCCCAGGGAGTTCAGGTGTACCCAAAGGCTTCCGCTGAGAGCACTTTTTGATGGCAGAAAGTGGCACCGTACGTGTTTTTTCGGGTCTAACTCGGGTTGAGCTTCTTGTTGCGGTTAGGGTTATGTTTAGGGTTGTTAGGAAAGAGTGAAGACGCAGAGTCCTGTTGAGTGTGGGGTTGCGTAAAGGCTCCCCCAGGGAGTTCACGTGTACCCAAAGGCTTCCGCTGAGAGCACTTTTTGATGGCAGAAAGTGGCACCGTACGTGTTTTTTCGGGTCTAACTCGGGTTCAGCTTCTTGTTGCGGTTAGGGTTATGTTTAGGGTTGTTAGGAAAGAGTGAAGACTCAGAGTCCTGTTGAGTGTGGGGTTGCGTAAAGGCTCCCCCAGGGAGTTCAGGTGTACCCAAAGGCTTCCGCTGAGAGCACTTTTTGATGGCAGAAAGTGGCACCGTACGTGTTTTTTCGGGTCTAACTCGGGTTCAGCTTCTTGTTGCGGTTAGGGTTGTGTTTAGGGTTGTTAGGAAAGAGTGAAGACGCAGAGTCCTGTTGAGTGTGGGGTTGCGTAAAGGCTCCCCCAGGGAGTTCAGGTGTACCCAAAGGCTTCCGCTGAGAGCACTTTTTGATGGCAGAAAGTGGCACCGTACGTGTTTTTTCGGGTCTAACTCGGGTTCAGCTTCTTGTTCCGGTTAGGCTTATGTTTAGGGTTGTTAGGAAAGAGTGAAAACGCAGAGTCCTGTTGAGTGTGGGGTTGCGTAAAGACTCCCCCAGGGAGTTCAGATGTACCCAAAGGCTTCCGCTGAGAGCACTTTTTGATGGCAGAAAGTGGCACCGTACGTGTTTTTTCGGGTCTAACTCGGGTTGAGCTTCTTGTTGCGGTTAGGGTTATGTTTAGGGTTGTTAGGAAAGAGTGAAGACGCAGAGTCCTGTTGAGTGTGGGGTTGCGTAAAGGCTCCCCCAGGGAGTTCACGTGTACCCAAAGGCTTCCGCTGAGAGCACTTTTTGATGGCAGAAAGTGGCACCGTACGTGTTTTTTCGGGTCTAACTCGGGTTCAGCTTCTTGTTGCGGTTAGGGTTATGTTCAGGGTTGTTAGGAAAGAGTGAAGACGCAGAGTCCTGTTGAGTGTGGGGTTGCGTAAAGGCTCCCCCAGGGAGTTCAGGTGTACCCAAAGGCTTCCGCTGAGAGCACTTTTTGATGGCAGAAAGTGGCACCGTACGTGTTTTTTCGGGTCTAACTCGGGTTCAGCTTCTTGTTGCGGTTAGGGTTATGTTTAGGGTTGTTAGGAAAGAGTGAAGACGCAGAGTCCTGTTGAGTGTGGGGTTGCGTAAAGGCTCCCCCAGGGAGTTCAGGTGTACCCAAAGGCTTCCGCTGAGAGCACTTTTGGATGGCAGAAAGTGGCACCGTACGTGTTTTTTCGGGTCTAACTCGGGTTCAGCTTCTTGTTGCGGTTAGGGTTATGTTTAGGGTTGTTAGGAAAGAGTGAAGACGCAGAGTCCTGTTGAGTGCGGGGTTGCGTAAAGGCTCCCCCAGGGAGTTCACGTGTACCAAAGGCTTCCGCTGAGAGCACTTTTTGATGGCAGAAAGTGGCACCGTACGTGTTTTTTCGGGTCTAACTCGGGTTCAGCTTCTTGTTGCGGTTAGGGTTATGTTTAGGGTTGTTAGGAAAGAGTGAAGACGCAGAGTCCTGTTGAGTGTGGGGTTGCGTAAAGGCTCCCCCAGGGAGTTCAGGTGTACCCAAAGGCTTCCGCTGAGAGCACTTTTTGATGGCAGAAAGTGGCACCGTACGTGTTTTTTCGGGTCTAACTCGGGTTCAGCTTCTTGTTGCGGTTAGGGTTATGTTTAGGGTTGTTAGGAAAGAGTGAAGACGCAGAGTCCTGTTGAGTGTGCGGTTGCGTAAAGGCTCCCCCAGGGAGTTCAGGTGTACCCAAAGGCTTCCGCTGAGAGCACTTTTTGATGGCAGAAAGTGGCATCGTAAGTGTTTTTTCGGGTCTAACTCGGGTTCAGCTTCTTGTTGCGGTTAGGGTTATGTTTAGGGTTGTTAGGAAAGAGTGAAGACGCAGAGTCCTGTTGAGTGTGGGGTTGCGTAAAGGCTCCCCCAGGGAGTTCAGGTGTACCCAAAGGCTTCCGCTGAGAGCACTTTTTGATGGCAGAAAGTGGCACCGTACGTGTTTTTTCGGGTCTAACTCGGGTTCAGCTTCTTGTTGCGGTTAGGGTTATGTTTAGGGTTGTTAGGAAAGAGTGAAGACGCAGAGTCCTGTTGAGTGTGGGGTTGCGTAAAGGCTCCCCCAGGGAGTTCACGTGTACCCAAAGGCTTCCGCTGAGAGCACTTTTTGATGGCAGAAAGTGGCACCGTACGTGTTTTTTCGGGTCTAACTCGGGTTCAGCTTCTTGTTGCGGTTAGGGTTATGTTTAGGGTTGTTAGGAAAGAGTGAAGACGCAGAGTCCTGTTGAGTGTGGGGTTGCGTAAAGGCTCCCCCAGGGAGTTCAGGTGTACCCAAAGGCTTCCGCTGAGAGCACTTTTTGATGGCAGAAAGTGGCACCGTACGTTTTTTTTCGGGTCTAACTCGGGTTCAGCTTCTTGTTGCGGTTAGGGTTATGTTTAGGGTTGTTAGGAAAGAGTGAAGACGCAGAGTCCTGTTGAGTGTGGGGTTGCGTAAAGGCTCCCCCAGGGAGTTCAGGTGTACCCAAAGGCTTCCGCTGAGAGCACTTTTTGATGGCAGAAAGTGGCACCGTACGTGTTTTTTCGGGTCTAACTCGGGTTCAGCTTCTTGTTGCGGTTAGGGTTATGTTTAGGGTTGTTAGGAAAGAGCGAAGACGCAGAGTCCTGTTGAGTGTGGGGTTGCGTAAAGGCTCCCCCAGGGAGTTCAGGTGTACCCAAAGGCTTCCGCTGAGAGCACTTTTTGATGGCAGAAAGTGGCACCGTACGTGTTTTTTCGGGTCTAACTCGGGTTCAGCTTCTTGTTGCGGTTAGGGTTATGTTTAGGGTTGTTAGGAAAGAGTGAAGACGCAGAGTCCTGTTGAGTGTGGGGTTGCGTAAAGGCTCCCCCAGGGAGTTCACGTGTACCCAAAGGCTTCCGCTGAGAGCACTTTTTGATGGCAGAAAGTGGCACCGTACGTGTTTTTTCGGGTCTAACTCGGGTTGAGCTTCTTGTTCCGGTTAGGCTTATGTTTAGGGTTGTTAGGAAAGAGTGAAGACGCAGAGTCCTGTTGAGTGTGGGGTTGCGTAAAGGCTCCCCCAGGGAGTTCACGTGTACCCAAAGGCTTCCGCTGAGAGCACTTTTTGATGGCAGAAAGTGGCACCGTACGTGTTTTTTCGGGTCTAACTCGGGTTCAGCTTCTTGTTGCGGTTAGGGTTATGTTTAGGGTTGTTAGGAAAGAGTGAAGACGCAGAGTCCTGTTGAGTGTGGGGTTGCGTAAAGGCTCCCCCAGGGAGTTCAGGTGTACCCAAAGGCTTCCGCTGAGAGCACTTTTTGATGGCAGAAAGTGGCACCGTACGTGTTTTTTCGGGTCTAACTCGGGTTCAGCTTCTTGTTGCGGTTAGGGTTATGTTTAGGGTTGTTAGGAAAGAGTGAAGACGCAGAGTCCTGTTGAGTGTGGGGTTGCGTAAAGGCTCCCCCAGGGAGTTCAGGTGTACCCAAAGGCTTCCGCTGAGAGCACTTTTTGATGGCAGAAAGTGGCACCGTACGTGTTTTTTCGGGTCTAACTCGGGTTCAGCTTCTTGTTGCGGTTAGGGTTATGTTTAGGGTTGTTAGGAAAGAGTGAAGACGCAGAGTCCTGTTGAGTGTGGGGTTGCGTAAAGGCTCCCCCAGGGAGTTCAGGTGTACCCAAAGGCTTCCGCTGAGAGCACTTTTTGATGGCAGAAAGTGGCACCGTACGTGTTTTTTCGGGTCTAACTCGGGTTCAGCTTCTTGTTGCGGTTAGGGTTATGTTTAGGGTTGTTAGGAAAGAGTGAAGACGCAGAGTCCTGTTGAGTGTGGGGTTGCGTAAAGGCTCCCCCAGGGAGTTCACGTGTACCCAAAGGCTTCCGCTGAGAGCACTTTTTGATGGCAGAAAGTGGCACCATACGTGTTTTTTCGGGTCTAACTCGGGTTCAGCTTCTTGTTGCGGTTAGGGTTATGTTTAGGGTTGTTAGGAAAGAGTGAAGACGCAGAGTCCTGTTGAGTGTGGGGTTGCGTAAAGGCTCCCCCAGGGAGTTCAGGTGTACCCAAAGGCTTCCGCTGAGAGCACTTTTTGATGGCAGAAAGTGGCACCGTACGTGTTTTTTCGGGTCTAACTCGGGTTGAGCTTCTTGTTGCGGTTAGGGTTATGTTTAGGGTTGTTAGGTAAGAGCGAAGACGCAGAGTCCTGTTGAGTGTGGGGTTGCGTAAAGGCTCCCCCAGGGAGTTCAGGTGTACCCAAAGGCTTCCGCTGAGAGCACTTTTTGATGGCAGAAAGTGGCACCGTACGTGTTTTTTCGGGTCTAACTCGGGTTCAGCTTCTTGTTTCGGTTAGGGTTATGTTTAGGGTTGTTAGGAAAGAGCGAAGACGCAGAGTCCTGTTGAGTGTGGGGTTGCGTAAAGGCTCCCCCAGGGAGTTCAGGTGTACCCAAAGGCTTCCGCTGAGAGCACTTTTTGATGGCAGAAAGTGGCACCGTACGTGTTTTTTTGGGTCTAACTCGGGTTCAGCTTCTTGTTGCGGTTAGGGTTATGTTTAGGGTTGTTAGGAAAGAGTGAAGACGCAGAGTCCTGTTGAGTGTGGGGTTGCGTAAAGGCTCCCCCAGGGAGTTCAGGTGTACCCAAAGGCTTCCGCTGAGATCACTTTTTGATGGCAGAAAGTGGCACCGTACGTGTTTTTTCGGGTCTAACTCGGGTTCAGCTTCTTGTTGCGGTTAGGGTTATGTTTAGGGTTGTTAGGAAAGAGTGAAGACGCAGAGTCCTGTTGAGTGTGGGGTTGCGTAAAGGCTCCCCCAGGGAGTTCAGGTGTACCCAAAGGCTTCCGCTGAGAGCACTTTTTGATGGCAGAAAGTGGCATCGTACGTGTTTTTTCGGGTCTAACTCGGGTTGAGCTTCTTGTTGCGGTTAGGGTTATGTTTAGGGTTGTTAGGAAAGAGTGAAGACGCAGAGTCCTGTTGAGTGTGGGGTTGCGTAAAGGCTCCCCCAGGGAGTTCAGGTGTACCCAAAGGCTTCCGCTGAGAGCACTTTTTGATGGCAGAAAGTGGCACCGTACGTGTTTTTTCGGGTCTAACTCGGGTTCAGCTTCTTGTTGCGGTTAGGGTTATGTTTAGGGTTGTTAGGAAAGAGTGAAGACGCAGAGTCCTGTTGAGTGTGGGGTTGCGTAAAGGCTCCCCCAGGGAGTTCAGGTGTACCCAAAGGCTTCCGCTGAGAGCACTTTTTGATGGCAGAAAGTGGCACCGTACGTGTTTTTTCGGGTCTAACTCGGGTTGAGCTTCTTGTTGCGGTTAGGGTTATGTTTAGGGTTGTTAGGAAAGAGTGAAGACGCAGAGTCCTGTTGAGTGTGGGGTTGCGTAAAGGCTCCCCCAGGGAGTTCAGGTGTACCCAAAGGCTTCCGCTGAGAGCACTTTTTGATGGCAGAAAGTGGCACCGTACGTGTTTTTTCGGGTCTAACTCGGGTTGAGCTTCTTGTTGCGGTTAGGGTTATGTTTAGGGTTGTTAGGAAAGAGTGAAGACGCAGAGTCCTGTTGAGTGTGGGGTTGCGTAAAGGCTCCCCCAGGGAGTTCAGGTGTACCCAAAGGCTTCCGCTGAGAGCACTTTTTGATGGCAGAAAGTGGCACCGTACGTGTTTTTTCGGGTCTAACTCGGGTTCAGCTTCTTGTTGCGGTTAGGGTTATGTTTAGGGTTGTTAGGAAAGAGTGAAGACGCAGAGTCCTGTTGAGTGTGGGGTTGCGTAAAGGCTCCCCCAGGGAGTTCACGTGTACCCAAAGGCTTCCGCTGAGAGCACTTTTTGATGGCAGAAAGTGGCACCGTACGTGTTTTTTCGGGTCTAACTCGGGTTCAGCTTCTTGTTGCGGTTAGGGTTATGTTTAGGGTTGTTAGGAAAGAGTGAAGACGCAGAGTCCTGTTGAGTGTGGGGTTGCGTAAAGGCTCCCCCAGGGAGTTCAGGTGTACCCAAAGGCTTCCGCTGAGAGCACTTTTTGATGGCAGAAAGTGGCACCGTACGTTTTTTTTCGGGTCTAACTCGGGTTCAGCTTCTTGTTGCGGTTAGGGTTATGTTTAGGGTTGTTAGGAAAGAGTGAAGACGCAGAGTCCTGTTGAGTGTGGGGTTGCGTAAAGGCTCCCCCAGGGAGTTCAGGTGTACCCAAAGGCTTCCGCTGAGAGCACTTTTTGATGGCAGAAAGTGGCACCGTACGTGTTTTTTCGGGTCTAACTCGGGTTCAGCTTCTTGTTGCGGTTAGGGTTATGTTTAGGGTTGTTAGGAAAGAGCGAAGACGCAGAGTCCTGTTGAGTGTGGGGTTGCGTAAAGGCTCCCCCAGGGAGTTCAGGTGTACCCAAAGGCTTCCGCTGAGAGCACTTTTTGATGGCAGAAAGTGGCACCGTACGTGTTTTTTCGGGTCTAACTCGGGTTCAGCTTCTTGTTGCGGTTAGGGTTATGTTTAGGGTTGTTAGGAAAGAGTGAAGACGCAGAGTCCTGTTGAGTGTGGGGTTGCGTAAAGGCTCCCCCAGGGAGTTCAGGTGTACCCAAAGGCTTCCGCTGAGAGCACTTTTTGATGGCAGAAAGTGGCACCGTACGTGTTTTTTCGGGTCTAACTCGGGTTGAGCTTCTTGTTCCGGTTAGGCTTATGTTTAGGGTTGTTAGGAAAGAGTGAAGACTCAGAGTCCTGTTGAGTGTGGGGTTGCGTAAAGGCTCCCCCAGGGAGTTCAGGTGTACCCAAAGGCTTCCGCTGAGAGCACTTTTTGATGGCAGAAAGTGGCACCGTACGTGTTTTTTCGGGTCTAACTCGGGTTCAGCTTCTTGTTGCGGTTAGGGTTATGTTTAGGGTTGTTAGGAAAGAGTGAAGACGCAGAGTCCTGTTGAGTGTGGGGTTGCGTAAAGGCTCCCCCAGGGAGTTCAGGTGTACCCAAAGGCTTCCGCTGAGAGCACTTTTTGATGGCAGAAAGTGGCACCGTACGTGTTTTTTCGGGTCTAACTCGGGTTCAGCTTCTTGTTGCGGTTAGGGTTATGTTTAGGGTTGTTAGGAAAGAGTGAAGACGCAGAGTCCTGTTGAGTGTGGGGTTGCGTAAAGGCTCCCCCAGGGAGTTCAGGTGTACCCAAAGGCTTCCGCTGAGAGCACTTTTTGATGGCAGAAAGTGGCACCGTACGTGTTTTTTCGGGTCTAACTCGGGTTGAGCTTCTTGTTGCGGTTAGGGTTATGTTTAGGGTTGTTAGGAAAGAGTGAAGACGCAGAGTCCTGTTGAGTGTGGGGTTGCGTAAAGGCTCCCCCAGGGAGTTCACGTGTACCCAAAGGCTTCCGCTGAGAGCACTTTTTGATGGCAGAAAGTGGCACCGTACGTGTTTTTTCGGGTCTAACTCGGGTTCAGCTTCTTGTTGCGGTTAGGGTTATGTTTAGGGTTGTTAGGAAAGAGTGAAGACGCAGAGTCCTGTTGAGTGTGGGGTTGCGTAAAGGCTCCCCCAGGGAGTTCACGTGTACCCAAAGGCTTCCGCTGAGAGCACTTTTTGATGGCAGAAAGTGGCACCATACGTGTTTTTTCGGGTCTAACTCGGGTTCAGCTTCTTGTTGCGGTTAGGGTTATGTTTAGGGTTGTTAGGAAAGAGTGAAGACGCAGAGTCCTGTTGAGTGTGGGGTTGCGTAAAGGCTCCCCCAGGGAGTTCAGGTGTACCCAAAGGCTTCCGCTGAGAGCACTTTTTGATGGCAGAAAGTGGCACCGTACGTGTTTTTTCGGGTCTAACTCGGGTTGAGCTTCTTGTTGCGGTTAGGGTTATGTTTAGGGTTGTTAGGTAAGAGCGAAGACGCAGAGTCCTGTTGAGTGTGGGGTTGCGTAAAGGCTCCCCCAGGGAGTTCAGGTGTACCCAAAGGCTTCCGCTGAGAGCACTTTTTGATGGCAGAAAGTGGCACCGT
>NW_028153926.1:177500-187500 GCF_964211835.1 Anser anser
GGTTAGGGTTAGGGTTAGGGTTACGGTTAGGGTTAGGGTTATGGTTAGGATCTTGAGTCCGGGTTTAGTGTTAGGATTTAAGGTTAGGGTTAGGGTTAGGGATAGGGTTCAGGGTTTAGGGTTTAAGGTTTAGTGTTTAGGGCTAGAGTTAGGGTTAGGTGTAGGGTTCTGGTTAGGGTTTAGTTGTAGGGGCAGTGGTAGTTTTAGTGTTAATATTAGGGTTAGAGTTGTTTGGAAATATTGAAGGCACAGAGTTCTGTTGAGTGTGGGGTTGCGTAAAGGCTCGGGTTTTTTCGGGTCTAACTCGGGTTCAGCTTCTTGTTGCGGTTAGGGTTATGTTTAGGGTTGTAAGGAAAGAGTGAAGACGCAGAGTCCTGTTGAGTGCGGGGTTGCGTAAAGGCTCCCCCAGGGAGTTCAGGTGTACCCAAAGGCTTCCGCTGAGAGCACTTTTTGATGGCAGAAAGTGGCACCGTACGTGTTTTTTCGGGTCGAACTCGGGTTCAGCTTCTTGTTGCGGTTAGGGTTATGTTTAGGGTTGTTAGGAAAGAGTGAAGACGCAGAGTCCTGTTGAGTGTGGGGTTGCGTAAAGGCTCCCCCAGGGAGTTCAGGTGTACCCAAAGGCTTCCGCTGAGAGCACTTTTTGATGGCAGAAAGTGGCACCGTACGTGTTTTTTCGGGTCTAACTCGGGTTCAGCTTCTTGTTGCGGTTAGGGTTATGTTTAGGGTTGTTAGGAAAGAGTGAAGACGCAGAGTCCTGTTGAGTGTGGGGTTGCGTAAAGGCTCCCCCAGGGAGTTCAGGTGTACCCAAAGGCTTCCGCTGAGAGCACTTTTTGATGGCAGAAAGTGGCACCGTACGTGTTTTTTCGGGTCTAACTCGGGTTGAGCTTCTTGTTGCGGTTAGGGTTATGTTTAGGGTTGTTAGGAAAGAGTGAAGACGCAGAGTCCTGTTGAGTGTGGGGTTGTGTAAAGGCTCCCCCAGGGAGTTCAGGTGTACCCAAAGGCTTCCTCTGAGAGCACTTTTTGATGGCAGAAAGTGGCACCGTACGTGTTTTTTCGGGTCTAACTCGGGTTCAGCTTCTTGTTGCGGTTAGGGTTATGTTTAGGGTTGTTAGGAAAAAGTGAAGACGCAGAGTCCTGTTGAGTGTGGGGTTGCGTAAAGGCTCCCCCAGGGAGTTCAGGTGTACCCAAAGGCTTCCGCTGAGAGCACTTTTTGATGGCAGAAAGTGGCACCGTACGTGTTTTTTCGGGTCTAACTCGGGTTCAGCTTCTTGTTCCGGTTAGGGTTATGTTTAGGGTTGTTAGGAAAGAGTGAAGACTCAGAGTCCTGTTGAGTGTGGGGTTGCGTAAAGGCTCCCCCAGGGAGTTCAGGTGTACCCAAAGGCTTCCGCTGAGAGCACTTTTTGATGGCAGAAAGTGGCACCGTACGTGTTTTTTCGGGTCTAACTCGGGTTCAGCTTCTTGTTGCGGTTAGGGTTATGTTTAGGGTTGTTAGGAAAGAGTGAAGACGCAGAGTCCTGTTGAGTGCGGGGTTGCGTAAAGGCTCCCCCAGGGAGTTCAGGTGTACCCAAAGGCTTCCGCTGAGAGCACTTTTGGATGGCAGAAAGTGGCACCGTACGTGTTTTTTCGGGTCTAACTCGGGTTCAGCTTCTTGTTGCGGTTAGGGTTATGTTTAGGGTTGTTAGGAAAGAGTGAAGACGCAGAGTCCTGTTGAGTGTGGGGTTGCGTAAAGGCTCCCCCAGGGAGTTCACGTGTACCCAAAGGCTTCCGCTGAGAGCACTTTTTGATGGCAGAAAGTGGCACCGTACGTGTTTTTTCGGGTCTAACTCGGGTTCAGCTTCTTGTTGCGGTTAGGGTTATGTTTAGGGTTGTTAGGAAAGAGTGAAGACGCAGAGTCCTGTTGAGTGTGGGGTTGCGTAAAGGCTCCCCCAGGGAGTTCAGGTGTACCCAAAGGCTTCCGCTGAGAGCACTTTTTGATGGCAGAAAGTGGCACCGTACGTGTTTTTTCGGGTCTAACTCGGGTTCAGCTTCTTGTTGCGGTTAGGGTTATGTTTAGGGTTGTTAGGAAAGAGTGAAGACGCAGAGTCCTGTTGAGTGTGGGGTTGCGTAAAGGCTCCCCCAGGGAGTTCAGGTGTACCCAAAGGCTTCCGCTGAGAGCACTTTTTGATGGCAGAAAGTGGCACCGTACGTGTTTTTTCGGGTCTAACTCGGGTTGATCTTCTTGTTGCGGTTAGGGTTATGTTTAGAGTTGTTAGGAAAGAGTGAAGACGCAGAGTCCTGTTGAGTGTGGGGTTGCGTAAAGGCTCCCCCAGGGAGTTCAGGTGTACCCAAAGGCTTCCGCTGAGAGCACTTTTTGATGGCAGAAAGTGGCACCGTACGTGTTTTTTCGGGTCTAACTCGGGTTCAGCTTCTTGTTGCGGTTAGGGTTATGTTTAGGGTTGTTAGGAAAGAGTGAAGACGCAGAGTCCTGTTGAGTGTGGGGTTGCGTAAAGGCTCCCCCAGGGAGTTCAGGTGTACCCAAAGGCTTCCGCTGAGAGCACTTTTGGATGGCAGAAAGTGGCACCGTACGTGTTTTTTCGGGTCTAACTCGGGTTCAGCTTCTTGTTGCGGTTAGGGTTATGTTTAGGGTTGTTAGGAAAGAGTGAAGATGCAGAGTCCTGTTGAGTGTGGGGTTGCGTAAAGGCTCCCCCAGGGAGTTCAGGTGTACCCAAAGGCTTCCGCTGAGAGCACTTTTTGATGGCAGAAAGTGGCACCGTACGTGTTTTTTCGGGTCTAACTCGGGTTCAGCTTCTTGTTCCGGTTAGGCTTATGTTTAGGGTTGTTAGGAAAGAGTGAAGACGCAGAGTCCTGTTGAGTGTGGGGTTGCGTAAAGGCTCCCCCAGGGAGTTCAGGTGTTCCCAAAGGCTTCCGCTGAGAGCACTTTTTGATGGCAGAAAGTGGCACCGTACGTGTTTTTTCGGGTCTAACTCGGGTTCAGCTTCTTGTTGCGGTTAGGGTTATGTTTAGGGTTGTTAGGAAAGAGTGAAGACGCAGAGTCCTGTTGAGTGTGGGGTTGCGTAAAGGCTCCCCCAGGGAGTTCAAGTGTACCCAAAGGCTTCCGCTGAGAGCACTTTCTGATGGCAGAAAGTGGCACCGTACGTGTTTTTTCGGGTCTAACTCGGGTTGAGCTTCTTGTTGCGGTTAGGGTTATGTTTAGGGTTGTTAGGAAAGAGTGAAGACGCAGAGTCCTGTTGAGTGTGGGGTTGCGTAAAGGCTCCCCCAGGGAGTTCAGGTGTACCCAAAGGCTTCCGCTGAGAGCACTTTTTGATGGCAGAAAGTGGCACCGTACGTGTTTTTTCGGGTCTAACTCGGGTTCAGCTTCTTGTTGCGGTTAGGGTTATGTTTAGGGTTGTTAGGAAAGAGTGAAGACGCAGAGTCCTGTTGAGTGTGGGGTTGCGTAAAGGCTCCCCCAGGGAGTTCAGGTGTACCCAAAGGCTTCCGCTGAGAGCACTTTTTGATGGCAGAAAGTGGCACCGTACGTGTTTTTTCGGGTCTAACTCGGGTTGAGCTTCTTGTTGCGGTTAGGGTTATGTTTAGGGTTGTTAGGAAAGAGTGAAGACGCAGAGTCCTGTTGAGTGTGGGGTTGCGTAAAGGCTCCCCCAGGGAGTTCAGGTGTACCCAAAGGCTTCCGCTGAGAGCACTTTTTGATGGCAGAAAGTGGCACCGTACGTGTTTTTTCGGGTCTAACTCAGGTTCAGCTTCTTGTTGCGGTTAGGGTTGTGTTTAGGGTTGTTAGGAAAGAGTGAAGACGCAGAGTCCTGTTGAGTGTGGGGTTGCGTAAAGGCTCCCCCAGGGAGTTCAGGTGTACCCAAAGGCTTCCGCTGAGAGCACTTTTTGATGGCAGAAAGTGGCACCGTACGTGTTTTTTCGGGTCTAACTCGGGTTCAGCTTCTTGTTCCGGTTAGGCTTATGTTTAGGGTTGTTAGGAAAGAGTGAAAACGCAGAGTCCTGTTGAGTGTGGGGTTGCGTAAAGACTCCCCCAGGGAGTTCAGGTGTACCCAAAGGCTTCCGCTGAGAGCACTTTTTGATGGCAGAAAGTGGCACCGTACGTGTTTTTTCGGGTCTAACTCGGGTTGAGCTTCTTGTTGCGGTTAGGGTTATGTTTAGGGTTGTTAGGAAAGAGTGAAGACGCAGAGTCCTGTTGAGTGTGGGGTTGCGTAAAGGCTCCCCCAGGGAGTTCACGTGTACCCAAAGGCTTCCGCTGAGAGCACTTTTTGATGGCAGAAAGTGGCACCGTACGTGTTTTTTCGGGTCTAACTCGGGTTCAGCTTCTTGTTGCGGTTAGGGTTATGTTCAGGGTTGTTAGGAAAGAGTGAAGACGCAGAGTCCTGTTGAGTGTGGGGTTGCGTAAAGGCTCCCCCAGGGAGTTCAGGTGTACCCAAAGGCTTCCGCTGAGAGCACTTTTTGATGGCAGAAAGTGGCACCGTACGTGTTTTTTCGGGTCTAACTCGGGTTCAGCTTCTTGTTGCGGTTAGGGTTATGTTTAGGGTTGTTAGGAAACAGTGAAGACGCAGAGTCCTGTTGAGTGTGGGGTTGCGTAAAGGCTCCCCCAGGGAGTTCAGGTGTACCCAAAGGCTTCCGCTGAGAGCACTTTTTGATGGCAGAAAGTGGCACCGTACGTGTTTTTTCGGGTCTAACTCGGGTTGAGCTTCTTGTTGCGGTTAGGGTTATGTTTAGGGTTGTTAGGAAAGAGTGAAGACGCAGAGTCCTGTTGAGTGTGGGGTTGCGTAAAGGCTCCCCCAGGGAGTTCAGGTGTACCCAAAGGCTTCCGCTGAGAGCACTTTTGGATGGCAGAAAGTGGCACCGTACGTGTTTTTTCGGGTCTAACTCGGGTTCAGCTTCTTGTTGCGGTTAGGGTTATGTTTAGGGTTGTTAGGAAAGAGTGAAGACGCAGAGTCCTGTTGAGTGTGGGGTTGCGTAAAGGCTCCCCCAGGGAGTTCAGGTGTACCCAAAGGCTTCCGCTGAGAGCACTTTTTGATGGCAGAAAGTGGCACCGTACGTGTTTTTTCGGGTCTAACTCGGGTTCAGCTTCTTGTTGCGGTTAGGGTTATGTTTAGGGTTGTTAGGAAAGAGTGAAGACGCAGAGTCCTGTTGAGTGTGGGGTTGCGTAAAGGCTCCCCCAGGGAGTTCAGGTGTTCCCAAAGGCTTCCGCTGAGAGCACTTTTTGATGGCAGAAAGTGGCACCGTACGTGTTTTTTCGGGTCTAACTCGGGTTCAGCTTCTTGTTGCGGTTAGGGTTATGTTTAGGGTTGTTAGGAAAGAGTGAAGACGCAGAGTCCTGTTGAGTGTGGGGTTGCGTAAAGGCTCCCCCAGGGAGTTCAAGTGTACCCAAAGGCTTCCGCTGAGAGCACTTTTTGATGGCAGAAAGTGGCACCGTACGTGTTTTTTCGGGTCTAACTCGGGTTGAGCTTCTTGTTGCGGTTAGGGTTATGTTTAGGGTTGTTAGGAAAGAGTGAAGACGCAGAGTCCTGTTGAGTGTGGGGTTGCGTAAAGGCTCCCCCAGGGAGTTCAGGTGTACCCAAAGGCTTCCGCTGAGAGCACTTTTTGATGGCAGAAAGTGGCACCGTACGTGTTTTTTCGGGTCTAACTCGGGTTCAGCTTCTTGTTGCGGTTAGGGTTATGTTTAGGGTTGTTAGGAAAGAGTGAAGACACAGAGTCCTGTTGAGTGTGGGGTTGCGTAAAGGCTCCCCCAGGGAGTTCAGGTGTACCCAAAGGCTTCCGCTGAGAGCACTTTTTGATGGCAGAAAGTGGCACCGTACGTGTTTTTTCGGGTCTAACTCGGGTTCAGCTTCTTGTTGCGGTTAGGGTTATGTTTAGGGTTGTTAGGAAAGAGTGAAGACTCAGAGTCCTGTTGAGTGTGGGGTTGCGTAAAGGCTCCCCCAGGGAGTTCAGGTGTACCCAAAGGCTTCCGCTGAGAGCACTTTTTGATGGCAGGAAGTGGCACCGTACGTGTTTTTTCGGGTCTAACTCGGGTTGAGCTTCTTGTTGCGGTTAGGGTTATGTTTAGGGTTGTTAGGAAAGAGTGAAGACGCAGAGTCCTGTTGAGTGTGGGGTTGCGTAAAGGCTCCCCCAGGGAGTTCAGGTGTACCCAAAGGCTTCCGCTGAGAGCACTTTTTGATGGCAGAAAGTGGCACCGTACGTGTTTTTTCGGGTCTAACTCGGGTTCAGCTTCTTGTTGCGGTTAGGGTTATGTTTAGGGTTGTTAGGAAAGAGTGAAGACGCAGAGTCCTGTTGAGTGTGGGGTTGCGTAAAGGCTCCCCCAGGGAGTTCAGGTGTACCCAAAGGCTTCCGCTGAGAGCACTTTTTGATGGCAGAAAGTGGCACCGTACGTGTTTTTTCGGGTCTAACTCGGGTTCAGCTTCTTGTTGCGGTTAGGGTTATGTTTAGGGTTGTTAGGAAAGAGTGAAGACGCAGAGTCCTGTTGAGTGTGGGGTTGCGTAAAGGCTCCCCCAGGGAGTTCAGGTGTACCCAAAGGCTTCCGCTGAGAGCACTTTTTGATGGCAGAAAGTGGCACCGTACGTGTTTTTTCGGGTCTAACTCGGGTTCAGCTTCTTGTTGCGGTTAGGGTTATGTTTAGGGTTGTTAGGAAAGAGTGAAGACGCAGAGTCCTGTTGAGTGTGGGGTTGCGTAAAGGCTCCCCCAGGGAGTTCAGGTGTACCCAAAGGCTTCCGCTGAGAGCACTTTTTGATGGCAGAAAGTGGCACCGTACGTGTTTTTTCGGGTCTAACTCGGGTTCAGCTTCTTGTTGCGGTTAGGGTTGTGTTTAGGGTTGTTAGGAAAGAGTGAAGACGCAGAGTCCTGTTGAGTGTGGGGTTGCGTAAAGGCTCCCCCAGGGAGTTCAGGTGTACCCAAAGGCTTCCGCTGAGAGCACTTTTTGATGGCAGAAAGTGGCACCGTACGTGTTTTTTCGGGTCTAACTCGGGTTCAGCTTCTTGTTCCGGTTAGGCTTATGTTTAGGGTTGTTAGGAAAGAGTGAAAACGCAGAGTCCTGTTGAGTGTGGGGTTGCGTAAAGACTCCCCCAGGGAGTTCAGGTGTACCCAAAGGCTTCCGCTGAGAGCACTTTTTGATGGCAGAAAGTGGCACCGTACGTGTTTTTTCGGGTCTAACTCGGGTTGAGCTTCTTGTTGCGGTTAGGGTTATGTTTAGGGTTGTTAGGAAAGAGTGAAGACGCAGAGTCCTGTTGAGTGTGGGGTTGCGTAAAGGCTCCCCCAGGGAGTTCACGTGTACCCAAAGGCTTCCGCTGAGAGCACTTTTTGATGGCAGAAAGTGGCACCGTACGTGTTTTTTCGGGTCTAACTCGGGTTCAGCTTCTTGTTGCGGTTAGGGTTATGTTCAGGGTTGTTAGGAAAGAGTGAAGACGCAGAGTCCTGTTGAGTGTGGGGTTGCGTAAAGGCTCCCCCAGGGAGTTCAGGTGTTCCCAAAGGCTTCCGCTGAGAGCACTTTTTGATGGCAGAAAGTGGCACCGTACGTGTTTTTTCGGGTCTAACTCGGGTTCAGCTTCTTGTTCCGGTTAGGCTTATGTTTAGGGTTGTTAGGAAAGAGTGAAGACGCAGAGTCCTGTTGAGTGTGGGGTTGCGTAAAGGCTCCCCCAGGGAGTTCAGGTGTACCCAAAGGCTTCCGCTGAGAGCACTTTTTGATGGCAGAAAGTGGCACCGTACGTGTTTTTTCGGGTCTAACTCGGGTTCAGCTTCTTGTTGCGGTTAGGGTTATGTTTAGGGTTGTTAGGAAAGAGTGAAGACGCAGAGTCCTGTTGAGTGTGGGGTTGCGTAAAGGCTCCCCCAGGGAGTTCAGGTGTACCCAAAGGCTTCCGCTGAGAGCACTTTTTGATGGCAGAAAGTGGCACCGTACGTGTTTTTTCGGGTCTAACTCGGGTTGAGCTTCTTGTTGCGGTTAGGGTTATGTTTAGGGTTGTTAGGAAAGAGTGAAGACGCAGAGTCCTGTTGAGTGTGGGGTTGCGTAAAGGCTCCCCCAGGGAGTTCAGGTGTACCCAAAGGCTTCCGCTGAGAGCACTTTTTGATGGCAGAAAGTGGCACCGTACGTGTTTTTTCGGGTCTAACTCGGGTTCAGCTTCTTGTTGCGGTTAGGGTTATGTTTAGGGTTGTTAGGAAAGAGTGAAGACGCAGAGTCCTGTTGAGTGTGGGGTTGCGTAAAGGCTCCCCCAGGGAGTTCAGGTGTACCCAAAGGCTTCCGCTGAGAGCACTTTTTGATGGCAGAAAGTGGCACCGTACGTGTTTTTTCGGGTCTAACTCGGGTTCAGCTTCTTGTTGCGGTTAGGGTTATGTTTAGGGTTGTTAGGAAAGAGTGAAGACGCAGAGTCCTGTTGAGTGTGCGGTTGCGTAAAGGCTCCCCCAGGGAGTTCAGGTGTACCCAAAGGCTTCCGCTGAGAGCACTTTTTGATGGCAGAAAGTGGCATCGTACGTGTTTTTTCGGGTCTAACTCGGGTTCAGCTTCTTGTTGCGGTTAGGGTTATGTTTAGGGTTGTTAGGAAAGAGTGAAGACGCAGAGTCCTGTTGAGTGTGGGGTTGCGTAAAGGCTCCCCCAGGGAGTTCAGGTGTACCCAAAGGCTTCCGCTGAGAGCACTTTTTGATGGCAGAAAGTGGCACCGTACGTGTTTTTTCGGGTCTAACTCGGGTTCAGCTTCTTGTTGCGGTTAGGGTTATGTTTAGGGTTGTTAGGAAAGAGTGAAGACGCAGAGTCCTGTTGAGTGTGGGGTTGCGTAAAGGCTCCCCCAGGGAGTTCAGGTGTTCCCAAAGGCTTCCGCTGAGAGCACTTTTTGATGGCAGAAAGTGGCACCGTACGTGTTTTTTCGGGTCTAACTCGGGTTCAGCTTCTTGTTGCGGTTAGGCTTATGTTTAGGGTTGTTAGGAAAGAGTGAAGACGCAGAGTCCTGTTGAGTGTGGGGTTGCGTAAAGGCTCCCCCAGGGAGTTCAAGTGTACCCAAAGGCTTCCGCTGAGAGCACTTTTTGATGGCAGAAAGTGGCACCGTACGTGTTTTTTCGGGTCTAACTCGGGTTGAGCTTCTTGTTGCGGTTAGGGTTATGTTTAGGGTTGTTAGGAAAGAGTGAAGACGCAGAGTCCTGTTGAGTGTGGGGTTGCGTAAAGGCTCCCCCAGGGAGTTCAGGTGTACCCAAAGGCTTCCGCTGAGAGCACTTTTTGATGGCAGAAAGTGGCACCGTACGTGTTTTTTCGGGTCTAACTCGGGTTGAGCTTCTTGTTGCGGTTAGGGTTATGTTTAGGGTTGTTAGGAAAGAGTGAAGACGCAGAGTCCTGTTGAGTGTGGGGTTGCGTAAAGGCTCCCCCAGGGAGTTCAGGTGTACCCAAAGGCTTCCGCTGAGAGCACTTTTTGATGGCAGAAAGTGGCACCGTACGTGTTTTTTCGGGTCTAACTCGGGTTCAGCTTCTTGTTGCGGTTAGGGTTATGTTTAGGGTTGTTAGGAAAGAGTGAAGACGCAGAGTCCTGTTGAGTGTGGGGTTGCGTAAAGGCTCCCCCAGGGAGTTCAGGTGTACCCAAAGGCTTCCGCTGAGAGCACTTTTTGATGGCAGAAAGTGGCACCGTACGTGTTTTTTCGGGTCTAACTCGGGTTCAGCTTCTTGTTGCGGTTAGGGTTATGTTTAGGGTTGTTAGGAAAGAGCGAAGACGCAGAGTCCTGTTGAGTGTGGGGTTGCGTAAAGGCTCCCCCAGGGAGTTCACGTGTACCCAAAGGCTTCCGCTGAGAGCACTTTTTGATGGCAGAAAGTGGCACCGTACGTGTTTTTTCGGGTCTAACTCGGGTTCAGCTTCTTGTTGCGGTTAGGGTTATGTTTAGGGTTGTTAGGAAAGAGTGAAGACGCAGAGTCCTGTTGAGTGTGGGGTTGCGTAAAGGCTCCCCCAGGGAGTTCAGGTGTACCCAAAGGCTTCCGCTGAGAGCACTTTTTGATGGCAGAAAGTGGCACCGTACGTGTTTTTTCGGGTCTAACTCGGGT
>NW_028153926.1:192500-221592 GCF_964211835.1 Anser anser
TTAGGGTTATGTTTAGGGTTGTAAGGAAAGAGTGAAGACGCAGAGTCCTGTTGAGTGCGGGGTTGCGTAAAGGCTCCCCCAGGGAGTTCAGGTGTACCCAAAGGCTTCCGCTGAGAGCACTTTTTGATGGCAGAAAGTGGCACCGTACGTGTTTTTTCGGGTCTAACTCGGGTTCAGCTTCTTGTTGCGGTTAGGGTTATGTTTAGGGTTGTTAGGAAAGAGTGAAGACGCAGAGTCCTGTTGAGTGTGGGGTTGCGTAAAGGCTCCCCCAGGGAGTTCAGGTGTACCCAAAGGCTTCCGCTGAGAGCACTTTTTGATGGCAGAAAGTGGCACCGTACGTGTTTTTTCGGGTCTAACTCGGGTTCAGCTTCTTGTTGCGGTTAGGGTTATGTTTAGGGTTGTTAGGAAAGAGTGAAGACGCAGAGTCCTGTTGAGTGTGGGGTTGCGTAAAGGCTCCCCCAGGGAGTTCAGGTGTACCCAAAGGCTTCCGCTGAGAGCACTTTTTGATGGCAGAAAGTGGCACCGTACGTGTTTTTTCGGGTCTAACTCGGGTTGAGCTTCTTGTTGCGGTTAGGCTTATGTTTAGGGTTGTTAGGAAAGAGTGAAGACGCAGAGTCCTGTTGAGTGTGGGGTTGCGTAAAGGCTCCCCCAGGGAGTTCAGGTGTACCCAAAGGCTTCCGCTGAGAGCACTTTTTGATGGCAGAAAGTGGCACCGTACGTGTTTTTTCGGGTCTAACTCGGGTTCAGCTTCTTGTTGCGGTTAGGGTTATGTTTAGGGTTGTTAGGAAAGAGTGAAGACGCAGAGTCCTGTTGAGTGTGGGGTTGCGTAAAGGCTCCCCCAGGGAGTTCAGGTGTACCCAAAGGCTTCCGCTGAGAGCACTTTTTGATGGCAGAAAGTGGCACCGTACGTGTTTTTTCGGGTCTAACTCGGGTTCAGCTTCTTGTTGCGGTTAGGGTTATGTTTAGGGTTGTTAGGAAAGAGTGAAGACGCAGAGTCCTGTTGAGTGTGGGGTTGCGTAAAGGCTCCCCCAGGGAGTTCAGGTGTACCCAAAGGCTTCCGCTGAGAGCACTTTTTGATGGCAGAAAGTGGCACCGTACGTGTTTTTTCGGGTCTAACTCGGGTTCAGCTTCTTGTTCCGGTTAGGCTTATGTTTAGGGTTGTTAGGAAAGAGTGAAGACGCAGAGTCCTGTTGAGTGTGGGGTTGTGTAAAGGCTCCCCAAGGGAGTTCAGGTGTTCCCAAAGGCTTCCGCTGAGAGCACTTTTTGATGGCAGAAAGTGGCACCGTACGTGTTTTTTCGGGTCTAACTCGGGTTCAGCTTCTTGTTGCGGTTAGGGTTATGTTTAGGGTTGTTAGGAAAGAGTGAAGACGCAGAGTCCTGTTGAGTGTGGGGTTGCGTAAAGGCTCCCCCAGGGAGTTCACGTGTACCCAAAGGCTTCCGCTGAGAGCACTTTTTGATGGCAGAAAGTGGCACCGTACGTGTTTTTTCGGGTCTAACTCGGGTTGAGCTTCTTGTTGCGGTTAGGGTTATGTTTAGGGTTGTTAGGAAAGAGTGAAGACGCAGAGTCCTGTTGAGTGTGGGGTTGCGTAAAGGCTCCCCCAGGGAGTTCAGGTGTACCCAAAGGCTTCCTCTGAGAGCACTTTTTGATGGCAGAAAGTGGCACCGTACGTGTATTTTCGGGTCTAACTCGGGTTCAGCTTCTTGTTGCGGTTAGGGTTATGTTTAGGGTTGTTAGGAAAAAGTGAAGACGCAGAGTCCTGTTGAGTGTGGGGTTGCGTAAAGGCTCCCCCAGGGAGTTCAGGTGTACCCAAAGGCTTCCGCTGAGAGCACTTTTTGATGGCAGAAAGTGGCACCGTACGTGTTTTTTCGGGTCTAACTCGGGTTCAGCTTCTTGTTGCGGTTAGGGTTATGTTTAGGGTTGTTAGGAAAGAGTGAAGACTCAGAGTCCTGTTGAGTGTGGGGTTGCGTAAAGGCTCCCCCAGGGAGTTCAGGTGTACCCAAAGGCTTCCGCTGAGAGCACTTTTTGATGGCAGAAAGTGGCACCGTACGTGTTTTTTCGGGTCTAACTCGGGTTCAGCTTCTTGTTGCGGTTAGGGTTATGTTTAGGGTTGTTAGGAAAGAGTGAAGACGCAGAGTCCTGTTGAGTGCGGGGTTGCGTAAAGGCTCCCCCAGGGAGTTCAGGTGTACCCAAAGGCTTCCGCTGAGAGCACTTTTTGATGGCAGAAAGTGGCACCGTACGTGTTTTTTTGGGTCTAACTCGGGTTCAGCTTCTTGTTGCGGTTAGGGTTATGTTTAGGGTTGTTAGGAAAGAGTGAAGACGC
The DNA here is from genome assembly GCF_964211835.1 of Anser anser. Classification (NCBI taxonomy): domain Eukaryota; kingdom Metazoa; phylum Chordata; class Aves; order Anseriformes; family Anatidae; genus Anser; species Anser anser. Next base: position 194,822 of record NW_028153926.1, read on the forward strand.
AGAGTCCTGTTGAGTGTGGGGTTGCGTAAAGGCTCCCCCAGGGAGTTCAGGTGTACCCAAAGGCATCCGCTGAGAGCACTTTTTGATGGCAGAAAGTGGCACCGTACGTGTTTTTTCGGGTCTAACTCGGGTTCAGCTTCTTGTTGCGGTTAGGGTTATGTTTAGGGTTGTTAGGAAAGAGTGAAGACGCAGAGTCCTGTTGAGTGTGGGGTTGCGTAAAGGCTCCCCCAGGGAGTTCAGGTGTACCCAAAGGCTTCCGCTGAGAGCACTTTTTGATGGCAGAAAGTGGCACCGTACGTGTTTTTTCGGGTCTAACTCGGGTTGAGCTTCTTGTTGCGGTTAGGGTTATGTTTAGGGTTGTTAGGAAAGAGTGAAGACGCAGAGTCCTGTTGAGTGTGGGGTTGCGTAAAGGCTCCCCCAGGGAGTTCAGGTGTACCCAAAGGCTTCCGCTGAGAGCACTTTTTGATGGCAGAAAGTGGCACCGTACGTGTTTTTTCGGGTCTAACTCGGGTTGATCTTCTTGTTGCGGTTAGGGTTATGTTTAGGGTTGTTAGGAAAGAGTGAAGACGCAGAGTCCTGTTGAGTGTGGGGTTGCGTAAAGGCTCCCCCAGGGAGTTCAGGTGTACCCAAAGGCTTCCGCTGAGAGCACTTTTTGATGGCAGAAAGTGGCACCGTACGTGTTTTTTCGGGTCTAACTCGGGTTGAGCTTCTTGTTGCGGTTAGGCTTATGTTTAGGGTTGTTAGGAAAGAGTGAAGACGCAGAGTCCTGTTGAGTGTGGGGTTGCGTAAAGGCTCCCCCAGGGATTTCAAGTGTACCCAAAGGCTTCCGCTGAGAGCACTTTTTGATGGCAGAAAGTGGCACCGTACGTGTTTTTTCGGGTCTAACTCGGGTTCAGCTTCTTGTTGCGGTTAGGGTTATGTTTAGGGTTGTTAGGAAAGAGTGAAGACGCAGAGTCCTGTTGAGTGTGGGGTTGCGTAAAGGCTCCCCCAGGGAGTTCAGGTGTTCCCAAAGGCTTCCGCTGAGAGCACTTTTTGATGGCAGAAAGTGGCACCGTACGTGTTTTTTCGGGTCTAACTCGGGTTGAGCTTCTTGTTGCGGTTAGGGTTATGTTTAGGGTTGTTAGGAAAGAGTGAAGACGCAGAGTCCTGTTGAGTGTGGGGTTGCGTAAAGGCTCCCCCAGGGAGTTCAAGTGTACCCAAAGGCTTCCGCTGAGAGCACTTTTTGATGGCAGAAAGTGGCACCGTACGTGTTTTTTCGGGTCTAACTCGGGTTCAGCTTCTTGTTGCGGTTAGGGTTATGTTTAGGGTTGTTAGGAAAGAGTGAAGACTCAGAGTCCTGTTGAGTGTGGGGTTGCGTAAAGGCTCCCCCAGGGAGTTCAGGTGTACCCAAAGGCTTCCGCTGAGAGCACTTTTTGATGGCAGGAAGTGGCACCGTACGTGTTTTTTCGGGTCTAACTCGGGTTGAGCTTCTTGTTGCGGTTAGGGTTATGTTTAGGGTTGTTAGGAAAGAGTGAAGACGCAGAGTCCTGTTGAGTGTGGGGTTGCGTAAAGGCTCCCCCAGGGAGTTCAGGTGTACCCAAAGGCTTCCGCTGAGAGCACTTTTGGATGGCAGAAAGTGGCACCGTACGTGTTTTTTCGGGTCTAACTCGGGTTCAGCTTCTTGTTGCGGTTAGGGTTGTGTTTAGGGTTGTTAGGAAAGAGTGAAGACGCAGAGTCCTGTTGAGTGTGGGGTTGCGTAAAGGCTCCCCCAGGGAGTTCAGGTGTACCCAAAGGCTTCCGCTGAGAGCACTTTTGGATGGCAGAAAGTGGCACCGTACGTGTTTTTTCGGGTCTAACTCGGGTTCAGCTTCTTGTTGCGGTTAGGGTTATGTTTAGGGTTGTTAGGAAAGAGTGAAAACGCAGAGTCCTGTTGAGTGTGGGGTTGCGTAAAGACTCCCCCAGGGAGTTCAGGTGTACCCAAAGGCTTCCGCTGAGAGCACTTTTTGATGGCAGAAAGTGGCACCGTACGTGTTTTTTCGGGTCTAACTCGGGTTGAGCTTCTTGTTGCGGTTAGGGTTATGTTTAGGGTTGTTAGGAAAGAGTGAAGACGCAGAGTCCTGTTGAGTGTGGGGTTGCGTAAAGGCTCCCCCAGGGAGTTCACGTGTACCCAAAGGCTTCCGCTGAGAGCACTTTTTGATGGCAGAAAGTGGCACCGTACGTGTTTTTTCGGGTCTAACTCGGGTTCAGCTTCTTGTTGCGGTTAGGGTTATGTTCAGGGTTGTTAGGAAAGAGTGAAGACGCAGAGTCCTGTTGAGTGTGGGGTTGCGTAAAGGCTCCCCCAGGGAGTTCAGGTGTACCCAAAGGCTTCCGCTGAGAGCACTTTTTGATGGCAGAAAGTGGCACCGTACGTGTTTTTTCGGGTCTAACTCGGGTTCAGCTTCTTGTTGCGGTTAGGGTTATGTTTAGGGTTGTTAGGAAACAGTGAAGACGCAGAGTCCTGTTGAGTGTGGGGTTGCGTAAAGGCTCCCCCAGGGAGTTCAGGTGTACCCAAAGGCTTCCGCTGAGAGCACTTTTTGATGGCAGAAAGTGGCACCGTACGTGTTTTTTCGGGTCTAACTCGGGTTGAGCTTCTTGTTGCGGTTAGGGTTATGTTTAGGGTTGTTAGGAAAGAGTGAAGACGCAGAGTCCTGTTGAGTGTGGGGTTGCGTAAAGGCTCCCCCAGGGAGTTCAGGTGTACCCAAAGGCTTCCGCTGAGAGCACTTTTTGATGGTAGAAAGTGGCACCGTACGTGTTTTTTCGGGTCTAACTCGGGTTGAGCTTCTTGTTGCGGTTAGGGTTATGTTTAGGGTTGTTAGGAAAGAGTGAAGACGCAGAGTCCTGTTGAGTGTGGGGTTGCGTAAAGGCTCCCCCAGGGAGTTCAGGTGTACCCAAAGGCTTCCGCTGAGAGCACTTTTGGATGGCAGAAAGTGGCACCGTACGTGTTTTTTCGGGTCTAACTCGGGTTCAGCTTCTTGTTGCGGTTAGGGTTATGTTTAGGGTTGTTAGGAAAGAGTGAAGACGCAGAGTCCTGTTGAGTGTGGGGTTGCGTAAAGGCTCCCCCAGGGAGTTCAGGTGTACCCAAAGGCTTCCGCTGAGATCACTTTTTGATGGCAGAAAGTGGCACCGTACGTGTTTTTTCGGGTCTAACTCGGGTTCAGCTTCTTGTTGCGGTTAGGGTTATGTTTAGGGTTGTTAGGAAAGAGTGAAGACGCAGAGTCCTGTTGAGTGTGGGGTTGCGTAAAGGCTCCCCCAGGGAGTTCAGGTGTTCCCAAAGGCTTCCGCTGAGAGCACTTTTTGATGGCAGAAAGTGGCACCGTACGTGTTTTTTCGGGTCTAACTCGGGTTCAGCTTCTTGTTGCGGTTAGGGTTATGTTTAGGGTTGTTAGGAAAGAGTGAAGACTCAGAGTCCTGTTGAGTGTGGGGTTGCGTAAAGGCTCCCCCAGGGAGTTCAGGTGTACCCAAAGGCTTCCGCTGAGAGCACTTTTTGATGGCAGGAAGTGGCACCGTACGTGTTTTTTCGGGTCTAACTCGGGTTGAGCTTCTTGTTGCGGTTAGGGTTATGTTTAGGGTTGTTAGGAAAGAGTGAAGACGCAGAGTCCTGTTGAGTGTGGGGTTGCGTAAAGGCTCCCCCAGGGAGTTCAGGTGTACCCAAAGGCTTCCGCTGAGAGCACTTTTTGATGGCAGAAAGTGGCACCGTACGTGTTTTTTCGGGTCTAACTCGGGTTCAGCTTCTTGTTGCGGTTAGGGTTGTGTTTAGGGTTGTTAGGAAAGAGTGAAGACGCAGAGTCCTGTTGAGTGTGGGGTTGCGTAAAGGCTCCCCCAGGGAGTTCAGGTGTACCCAAAGGCTTCCGCTGAGAGCACTTTTTGATGGCAGAAAGTGGCACCGTACGTGTTTTTTCGGGTCTAACTCGGGTTCAGCTTCTTGTTCCGGTTAGGCTTATGTTTAGGGTTGTTAGGAAAGAGTGAAAACGCAGAGTCCTGTTGAGTGTGGGGTTGCGTAAAGACTCCCCCAGGGAGTTCAGGTGTACCCAAAGGCTTCCGCTGAGAGCACTTTTTGATGGCAGAAAGTGGCACCGTACGTGTTTTTTCGGGTCTAACTCGGGTTGAGCTTCTTGTTGCGGTTAGGGTTATGTTTAGGGTTGTTAGGAAAGAGTGAAGACGCAGAGTCCTGTTGAGTGTGGGGTTGCGTAAAGGCTCCCCCAGGGAGTTCACGTGTACCCAAAGGCTTCCGCTGAGAGCACTTTTTGATGGCAGAAAGTGGCACCGTACGTGTTTTTTCGGGTCTAACTCGGGTTCAGCTTCTTGTTGCGGTTAGGGTTATGTTCAGGGTTGTTAGGAAAGAGTGAAGACGCAGAGTCCTGTTGAGTGTGGGGTTGCGTAAAGGCTCCCCCAGGGAGTTCAGGTGTACCCAAAGGCTTCCGCTGAGAGCACTTTTTGATGGCAGAAAGTGGCACCGTACGTGTTTTTTCGGGTCTAACTCGGGTTCAGCTTCTTGTTGCGGTTAGGGTTATGTTTAGGGTTGTTAGGAAACAGTGAAGACGCAGAGTCCTGTTGAGTGTGGGGTTGCGTAAAGGCTCCCCCAGGGAGTTCAGGTGTACCCAAAGGCTTCCGCTGAGAGCACTTTTTGATGGCAGAAAGTGGCACCGTACGTGTTTTTTCGGGTCTAACTCGGGTTGAGCTTCTTGTTGCGGTTAGGGTTATGTTTAGGGTTGTTAGGAAAGAGTGAAGACGCAGAGTCCTGTTGAGTGTGGGGTTGCGTAAAGGCTCCCCCAGGGAGTTCAGGTGTACCCAAAGGCTTCCGCTGAGAGCACTTTTTGATGGTAGAAAGTGGCACCGTACGTGTTTTTTCGGGTCTAACTCGGGTTGAGCTTCTTGTTGCGGTTAGGGTTATGTTTAGGGTTGTTAGGAAAGAGTGAAGACGCAGAGTCCTGTTGAGTGTGGGGTTGCGTAAAGGCTCCCCCAGGGAGTTCAGGTGTACCCAAAGGCTTCCGCTGAGAGCACTTTTGGATGGCAGAAAGTGGCACCGTACGTGTTTTTTCGGGTCTAACTCGGGTTCAGCTTCTTGTTGCGGTTAGGGTTATGTTTAGGGTTGTTAGGAAAGAGTGAAGACGCAGAGTCCTGTTGAGTGTGGGGTTGCGTAAAGGCTCCCCCAGGGAGTTCAGGTGTACCCAAAGGCTTCCGCTGAGAGCACTTTTTGATGGCAGAAAGTGGCACCGTACGTGTTTTTTCGGGTCTAACTCGGGTTCAGCTTCTTGTTGCGGTTAGGGTTATGTTTAGGGTTGTTAGGAAAGAGTGAAGACGCAGAGTCCTGTTGAGTGTGGGGTTGCGTAAAGGCTCCCCCAGGGAGTTCAGGTGTTCCCAAAGGCTTCCGCTGAGAGCACTTTTTGATGGCAGAAAGTGGCACCGTACGTGTTTTTTCGGGTCTAACTCGGGTTCAGCTTCTTGTTGCGGTTAGGGTTATGTTTAGGGTTGTTAGGAAAGAGTGAAGACTCAGAGTCCTGTTGAGTGTGGGGTTGCGTAAAGGCTCCCCCAGGGAGTTCAGGTGTACCCAAAGGCTTCCGCTGAGAGCACTTTTTGATGGCAGGAAGTGGCACCGTACGTGTTTTTTCGGGTCTAACTCGGGTTGAGCTTCTTGTTGCGGTTAGGGTTATGTTTAGGGTTGTTAGGAAAGAGTGAAGACGCAGAGTCCTGTTGAGTGTGGGGTTGCGTAAAGGCTCCCCCAGGGAGTTCAGGTGTACCCAAAGGCTTCCGCTGAGAGCACTTTTTGATGGCAGAAAGTGGCACCGTACGTGTTTTTTCGGGTCTAACTCGGGTTCAGCTTCTTGTTGCGGTTAGGGTTGTGTTTAGGGTTGTTAGGAAAGAGTGAAGACGCAGAGTCCTGTTGAGTGTGGGGTTGCGTAAAGGCTCCCCCAGGGAGTTCACGTGTACCCAAAGGCTTCCGCTGAGAGCACTTTCTGATGGCAGAAAGTGGCACCGTACGTGTTTTTTCGGGTCTAACTCGGGTTCAGCTTCTTGTTGCGGTTAGGGTTATGTTTAGGGTTGTTAGGAAAGAGTGAAAACGCAGAGTCCTGTTGAGTGTGGGGTTGCGTAAAGACTCCCCCAGGGAGTTCAGGTGTACCCAAAGGCTTCCGCTGAGAGCACTTTTTGATGGCAGAAAGTGGCACCGTACGTGTTTTTTCGGGTCTAACTCGGGTTCAGCTTCTTGTTGCGGTTAGGGTTATGTTTAGGGTTGTTAGGAAAGAGTGAAGACGCAGAGTCCTGTTGAGTGTGGGGTTGCGTAAAGGCTCCCCCAGGGAGTTCAGGTGTACCCAAAGGCTTCCGCTGAGAGCACTTTTTGATGGCAGAAAGTGGCACCGTACGTGTTTTTTCGGGTCTAACTCGGGTTCAGCTTCTTGTTGCGGTTAGGGTTATGTTTAGGGTTGTTAGGAAAGAGTGAAGACGCAGAGTCCTGTTGAGTGTGGGGTTGCGTAAAGGCTCCCCCAGGGAGTTCAGGTGTACCCAAAGGCTTCCGCTGAGAGCACTTTTTGATGGCAGAAAGTGGCACCGTACGTGTTTTTTCGGGTCTAACTCGGGTTCAGCTTCTTGTTCCGGTTAGGCTTATGTTTAGGGTTGTTAGGAAAGAGTGAAGACGCAGAGTCCTGTTGAGTGTGGGGTTGCGTAAAGGCTCCCCCAGGGAGTTCAGGTGTACCCAAAGGCTTCCGCTGAGAGCACTTTTTGATGGTAGAAAGTGGCACCGTACGTGTTTTTTCGGGTCTAACTCGGGTTGAGCTTCTTGTTGCGGTTAGGGTTATGTTTAGGGTTGTTAGGAAAGAGTGAAGACGCAGAGTCCTGTTGAGTGTGGGGTTGCGTAAAGGCTCCCCCAGGGAGTTCAGGTGTACCCAAAGGCTTCCGCTGAGAGCACTTTTGGATGGCAGAAAGTGGCACCGTACGTGTTTTTTCGGGTCTAACTCGGGTTCAGCTTCTTGTTGCGGTTAGGGTTATGTTTAGGGTTGTTAGGAAAGAGTGAAGACGCAGAGTCCTGTTGAGTGTGGGGTTGCGTAAAGGCTCCCCCAGGGAGTTCAGGTGTACCCAAAGGCTTCCGCTGAGAGCACTTTTTGATGGCAGAAAGTGGCACCGTACGTGTTTTTTCGGGTCTAACTCGGGTTCAGCTTCTTGTTGCGGTTAGGGTTGTGTTTAGGGTTGTTAGGAAAGAGTGAAGACGCAGAGTCCTGTTGAGTGTGGGGTTGCGTAAAGGCTCCCCCAGGGAGTTCACGTGTACCCAAAGGCTTCCGCTGAGAGCACTTTTTGATGGCAGAAAGTGGCACCGTACGTGTTTTTTCGGGTCTAACTCGGGTTCAGCTTCTTGTTGCGGTTAGGGTTATGTTTAGGGTTGTTAGGAAAGAGTGAAAACGCAGAGTCCTGTTGAGTGTGGGGTTGCGTAAAGACTCCCCCAGGGAGTTCAGGTGTACCCAAAGGCTTCCGCTGAGAGCACTTTTTGATGGCAGAAAGTGGCACCGTACGTGTTTTTTCGGGTCTAACTCGGGTTCAGCTTCTTGTTGCGGTTAGGGTTATGTTTAGGGTTGTTAGGAAAGAGTGAAGACGCAGAGTCCTGTTGAGTGTGGGGTTGCGTAAAGGCTCCCCCAGGGAGTTCACGTGTACCCAAAGGCTTCCGCTGAGAGCACTTTTTGATGGCAGAAAGTGGCACCGTACGTGTTTTTTCGGGTCTAACTCGGGTTCAGCTTCTTGTTGCGGTTAGGGTTATGTTTAGGGTTGTTAGGAAAGAGTGAAGACGCAGAGTCCTGTTGAGTGTGGGGTTGCGTAAAGGCTCCCCCAGGGAGTTCAGGTGTACCCAAAGGCTTCCGCTGAGAGCACTTTTTGATGGCAGAAAGTGGCACCGTACGTGTTTTTTCGGGTCTAACTCGGGTTCAGCTTCTTGTTGCGGTTAGGGTTATGTTTAGGGTTGTTAGGAAAGAGTGAAGACGCAGAGTCCTGTTGAGTGTGGGGTTGCGTAAAGGCTCCCCCAGGGAGTTCACGTGTACCCAAAGGCTTCCGCTGAGAGCACTTTTTGATGGCAGAAAGTGGCACCGTACGTGTTTTTTCGGGTCTAACTCGGGTTCAGCTTCTTGTTGCGGTTAGGGTTATGTTCAGGGTTGTTAGGAAAGAGTGAAGACGCAGAGTCCTGTTGAGTGTGGGGTTGCGTAAAGGCTCCCCCAGGGAGTTCAGGTGTACCCAAAGGCTTCCGCTGAGAGCACTTTTTGATGGCAGAAAGTGGCACCGTACGTGTTTTTTCGGGTCTAACTCGGGTTCAGCTTCTTGTTGCGGTTAGGGTTATGTTTAGGGTTGTTAGGAAAGAGTGAAGACGCAGAGTCCTGTTGAGTGTGGGGTTGCGTAAAGGCTCCCCCAGGGAGTTCAGGTGTACCCAAAGGCTTCCGCTGAGAGCACTTTTTGATGGCAGAAAGTGGCACCGTACGTGTTTTTTCGGGTCTAACTCGGGTTCAGCTTCTTGTTGCGGTTAGGGTTATGTTTAGGGTTGTTAGGAAAGAGTGAAGACGCAGAGTCCTGTTGAGTGTGGGGTTGCGTAAAGGCTCCCCCAGGGAGTTCAGGTGTACCCAAAGGCTTCCGCTGAGAGCACTTTTTGATGGCAGAAAGTGGCACCGTACGTGTTTTTTCGGGTCTAACTCGGGTTCAGCTTCTTGTTGCGGTTAGGGTTATGTTTAGGGTTGTTAGGAAAGAGTGAAGACGCAGAGTCCTGTTGAGTGTGGGGTTGCGTAAAGGCTCCCCCAGGGAGTTCAGGTGTACCCAAAGGCTTCCGCTGAGAGCACTTTTTGATGGCAGAAAGTGGCACCGTACGTGTTTTTTCGGGTCTAACTCGGGTTCAGCTTCTTGTTGCGGTTAGGGTTATGTTTAGGGTTGTTAGGAAAGAGTGAAGACGCAGAGTCCTGTTGAGTGTGGGGTTGCGTAAAGGCTCCCCCAGGGAGTTCAGGTGTACCCAAAGGCTTCCGCTGAGAGCACTTTTTGATGGCAGAAAGTGGCACCGTACGTGTTTTTTCGGGTCTAACTCGGGTTCAGCTTCTTGTTGCGGTTAGGGTTATGTTTAGGGTTGTTAGGAAAGAGTGAAGACTCAGAGTCCTGTTGAGTGTGGGGTTGCGTAAAGGCTCCCCCAGGGAGTTCAGGTGTACCCAAAGGCTTCCGCTGAGAGCACTTTTTGATGGCAGAAAGTGGCACCGTACGTGTTTTTTCGGGTCTAACTCGGGTTCAGCTTCTTGTTGCGGTTAGGGTTATGTTTAGGGTTGTTAGGAAAGAGTGAAGACGCAGAGTCCTGTTGAGTGTGGGGTTGCGTAAAGGCTCCCCCAGGGAGTTCAGGTGTACCCAAAGGCTTCCGCTGAGAGCACTTTTTGATGGCAGAAAGTGGCACCGTACGTGTTTTTTCGGGTCTAACTCGGGTTGAGCTTCTTGTTGCGGTTAGGGTTATGTTTAGGGTTGTTAGGAAAGAGTGAAGACGCAGAGTCCTGTTGAGTGTGGGGTTGCGTAAAGGCTCCCCCAGGGAGTTCAGGTGTACCCAAAGGCTTCCGCTGAGAGCACTTTTTGATGGCAGAAAGTGGCACCGTACGTGTTTTTTCGGGTCTAACTCGGGTTCAGCTTCTTGTTGCGGTTAGGGTTATGTTTAGGGTTGTTAGGAAAGAGTGAAGACGCAGAGTCCTGTTGAGTGTGGGGTTGCGTAAAGGCTCCCCCAGGGAGTTCAGGTGTTCCCAAAGGCTTCCGCTGAGAGCACTTTTTGATGGCAGAAAGTGGCACCGTACGTGTTTTTTCGGGTCTAACTCGGGTTCAGCTTCTTGTTGCGGTTAGGGTTATGTTTAGGGTTGTTAGGAAAGAGTGAAGACGCAGAGTCCTGTTGAGTGTGGGGTTGCGTAAAGGCTCCCCCAGGGAGTTCAGGTGTACCCAAAGGCTTCCGCTGAGAGCACTTTTTGATGGCAGAAAGTGGCACCGTACGTGTTTTTTCGGGTCTAACTCGGGTTCAGCTTCTTGTTGCGGTTAGGGTTATGTTTAGGGTTGTTAGGAAAGAGTGAAGACGCAGAGTCCTGTTGAGTGTGGGGTTGCGTAAAGGCTCCCCCAGGGAGTTCAGGTGTACCCAAAGGCTTCCGCTGAGAGCACTTTTTGATGGCAGAAAGTGGCACCGTACGTGTTTTTTCGGGTCTAACTCGGGTTCAGCTTCTTGTTGCGGTTAGGGTTATGTTCAGGGTTGTTAGGAAAGAGTGAAGACGCAGAGTCCTGTTGAGTGTGGGGTTGCGTAAAGGCTCCCCCAGGGAGTTCAGGTGTACCCAAAGGCTTCCGCTGAGAGCACTTTTTGATGGCAGAAAGTGGCACCGTACGTGTTTTTTCGGGTCTAACTCGGGTTCAGCTTCTTGTTGCGGTTAGGGTTATGTTTAGGGTTGTTAGGAAAGAGTGAAGACGCAGAGTCCTGTTGAGTGTGGGGTTGCGTAAAGGCTCCCCCAGGGAGTTCAGGTGTACCCAAAGGCTTCCGCTGAGAGCACTTTTTGATGGCAGAAAGTGGCACCGTACGTGTTTTTTCGGGTCTAACTCGGGTTCAGCTTCTTGTTGCGGTTAGGGTTATGTTTAGGGTTGTTAGGAAAGAGTGAAGACGCAGAGTCCTGTTGAGTGTGGGGTTGCGTAAAGGCTCCACCAGGGAGTTCAGGTGTACCCAAAGGCTTCCGCTGAGAGCACTTTTTGATGGCAGAAAGTGGCACCGTACGTGTTTTTTCGGGTCTAACTCGGGTTCAGCTTCTTGTTGCGGTTAGGGTTATGTTTAGGGTTGTTAGGAAAGAGTGAAGACGCAGAGTCCTGTTGAGTGTGGGGTTGTGTAAAGGCTCCCCCAGGGAGTTCAGGTGTTCCCAAAGGCTTCCGCTGAGAGCACTTTTTGATGGCAGAAAGTGGCACCGTACGTGTTTTTTCGGGTCTAACTCGGGTTCAGCTTCTTGTTGCGGTTAGGGTTATGTTTAGGGTTGTTAGGAAAGAGTGAAGACGCAGAGTCCTGTTGAGTGTGGGGTTGCGTAAAGGCTCCCCCAGGGAGTTCAGGTGTACCCAAAGGCTTCCGCTGAGAGCACTTTTTGATGGCAGAAAGTGGCACCGTACGTGTTTTTTCGGGTCTAACTCGGGTTCAGCTTCTTGTTGCGGTTAGGGTTATGTTTAGGGTTGTTAGGAAAGAGTGAAGACGCAGAGTCCTGTTGAGTGTGGGGTTGCGTAAAGGCTCCCCCAGGGAGTTCAGGTGTACCCAAAGGCTTCCGCTGAGAGCACTTTTGGATGGCAGAAAGTGGCACCGTACGTGTTTTTTCGGGTCTAACTCGGGTTCAGCTTCTTGTTGCGGTTAGGGTTATGTTTAGGGTTGTTAGGAAAGAGTGAAGACGCAGAGTCCTGTTGAGTGTGGGGTTGCGTAAAGGCTCCCCCAGGGAGTTCAGGTGTACCCAAAGGCTTCCGCTGAGAGCACTTTTTGATGGCAGAAAGTGGCACCGTACGTGTTTTTTCGGGTCTAACTCGGGTTCAGCTTCTTGTTGCGGTTAGGGTTATGTTTAGGGTTGTTAGGAAAGAGTGAAGACGCAGAGTCCTGTTGAGTGTGGGGTTGCGTAAAGGCTCCCCCAGGGAGTTCAGGTGTTCCCAAAGGCTTCCGCTGAGAGCACTTTTTGATGGCAGAAAGTGGCACCGTACGTGTTTTTTCGGGTCTAACTCGGGTTCAGCTTCTTGTTGCGGTTAGGGTTATGTTTAGGGTTGTTAGGAAAGAGTGAAGACGCAGAGTCCTGTTGAGTGTGGGGTTGCGTAAAGGCTCCCCCAGGGAGTTCAGGTGTACCCAAAGGCTTCCGCTGAGAGCACTTTTTGATGGCAGAAAGTGGCACCGTACGTGTTTTTTCGGGTCTAACTCGGGTTGAGCTTCTTGTTGCGGTTAGGGTTATGTTTAGGGTTGTTAGGAAAGAGTGAAGACGCAGAGTCCTGTTGAGTGTGGGGTTGCGTAAAGGCTCCCCCAGGGAGTTCACGTGTACCCAAAGGCTTCCGCTGAGAGCACTTTTGGATGGCAGAAAGTGGCACCGTACGTGTTTTTTCGGGTCTAACTCGGGTTCAGCTTCTTGTTGCGGTTAGGGTTATGTTTAGGGTTGTTAGGAAAGAGTGAAGACGCAGAGTCCTGTTGAGTGTGGGGTTGCGTAAAGGCTCCCCCAGGGAGTTCAGGTGTACCCAAAGGCTTCCGCTGAGAGCACTTTTTGATGGCAGAAAGTGGCACCGTACGTGTTTTTTCGGGTCTAACTCGGGTTCAGCTTCTTGTTGCGGTTAGGGTTATGTTTAGGGTTGTTAGGAAAGAGTGAAGACGCAGAGTCCTGTTGAGTGTGGGGTTGCGTAAAGGCTCCCCCAGGGAGTTCAGGTGTACCCAAAGGCTTCCGCTGAGAGCACTTTTTGATGGCAGAAAGTGGCACCGTACGTGTTTTTTCGGGTCTAACTCGGGTTGAGCTTCTTGTTGCGGTTAGGGTTATGTTTAGGGTTGTTAGGAAAGAGTGAAGACGCAGAGTCCTGTTGAGTGTGGGGTTGCGTAAAGGCTCCCCCAGGGAGTTCACGTGTACCCAAAGGCTTCCGCTGAGAGCACTTTTTGATGGCAGAAAGTGGCACCGTACGTGTTTTTTCGGGTCTAACTCGGGTTCAGCTTCTTGTTGCGGTTAGGGTTATGTTTAGGGTTGTTAGGAAAGAGTGAAGACGCAGAGTCCTGTTGAGTGTGGGGTTGCGTAAAGGCTCCCCCAGGGAGTTCACGTGTACCCAAAGGCTTCCGCTGAGAGCACTTTTTGATGGCAGAAAGTGGCACCGTACGTGTTTTTTCGGGTCTAACTCGGGTTGAGCTTCTTGTTGCGGTTAGGGTTATGTTTAGGGTTGTTAGGAAAGAGTGAAGACGCAGAGTCCTGTTGAGTGTGCGGTTGCGTAAAGGCTCCCCCAGGGAGTTCAGGTGTACCCAAAGGCTTCCGCTGAGAGCACTTTTTGATGGCAGAAAGTGGCACCGTACGTGTTTTTTCGGGTCTAACTCGGGTTCAGCTTCTTGTTGCGGTTAGGGTTATGTTTAGGGTTGTTAGGAAAGAGTGAAGACGCAGAGTCCTGTTGAGTGTGGGGTTGCGTAAAGGCTCCCCCAGGGAGTTCAGGTGTACCCAAAGGCTTCCGCTGAGAGCACTTTTGGATGGCAGAAAGTGGCACCGTACGTGTTTTTTCGGGTCTAACTCGGGTTCAGCTTCTTGTTGCGGTTAGGGTTATGTTTAGGGTTGTTAGGAAAGAGTGAAGACGCAGAGTCCTGTTGAGTGTGGGGTTGCGTAAAGGCTCCCCCAGGGAGTTCAGGTGTACCCAAAGGCTTCCGCTGAGAGCACTTTTTGATGGCAGAAAGTGGCACCGTACGTGTTTTTTCGGGTCTAACTCGGGTTGAGCTTCTTGTTGCGGTTAGGGTTATGTTTAGGGTTGTTAGGAAAGAGTGAAGACGCAGAGTCCTGTTGAGTGTGGGGTTGCGTAAAGGCTCCCCCAGGGAGTTCAGGTGTACCCAAAGGCTTCCGCTGAGAGCACTTTTTGATGGCAGAAAGTGGCACCGTACGTGTTTTTTCGGGTCTAACTCGGGTTCAGCTTCTTGTTGCGGTTAGGGTTATGTTTAGGGTTGTTAGGAAAGAGCGAAGACGCAGAGTCCTGTTGAGTGTGGGGTTGCGTAAAGGCTCCCCCAGGGAGTTCAGGTGTACCCAAAGGCTTCCGCTGAGAGCACTTTTTGATGGCAGAAAGTGGCACCGTACGTGTTTTTTCGGGTCTAACTCGGGTTCAGCTTCTTGTTGCGGTTAGGGTTATGTTTAGGGTTGTTAGGAAAGAGTGAAGACGCAGAGTCCTGTTGAGTGTGGGGTTGCGTAAAGGCTCCCCCAGGGAGTTCAGGTGTACCCAAAGGCTTCCGCTGAGAGCACTTTTTGATGGCAGAAAGTGGCACCGTACGTGTTTTTTCGGGTCTAACTCGGGTTCAGCTTCTTGTTGCGGTTAGGGTTATGTTTAGGGTTGTTAGGAAAGAGTGAAGACGCAGAGTCCTGTTGAGTGTGGGGTTGCGTAAAGGCTCCCCCAGGGAGTTCAGGTGTACCCAAAGGCTTCCGCTGAGAGCACTTTTTGATGGCAGAAAGTGGCACCGTACGTGTTTTTTCGGGTCTAACTCGGGTTGAGCTTCTTGTTGCGGTTAGGGTTATGTTTAGGGTTGTTAGGAAAGAGTGAAGACGCAGAGTCCTGTTGAGTGTGGGGTTGCGTAAAGGCTCCCCCAGGGAGTTCACGTGTACCCAAAGGCTTCCGCTGAGAGCACTTTTTGATGGCAGAAAGTGGCACCGTACGTGTTTTTTCGGGTCTAACTCGGGTTCAGCTTCTTGTTGCGGTTAGGGTTATGTTTAGGGTTGTTAGGAAAGAGTGAAGACGCAGAGTCCTGTTGAGTGTGGGGTTGCGTAAAGGCTCCCCCAGGGAGTTCAGGTGTACCCAAAGGCTTCCGCTGAGAGCACTTTTTGATGGCAGAAAGTGGCACCGTACGTGTTTTTTCGGGTCTAACTCGGGTTCAGCTTCTTGTTGCGGTTAGGGTTATGTTTAGGGTTGTTAGGAAAGAGTGAAGACGCAGAGTCCTGTTGAGTGTGGGGTTGCGTAAAGGCTCCCCCAGGGAGTTCACGTGTACCCAAAGGCTTCCGCTGAGAGCACTTTTTGATGGCAGAAAGTGGCACCGTACGTGTTTTTTCGGGTCTAACTCGGGTTCAGCTTCTTGTTGCGGTTAGGGTTATGTTTAGGGTTGTTAGGAAAGAGCGAAGACGCAGAGTCCTGTTGAGTGTGGGGTTGCGTAAAGGCTCCCCCAGGGAGTTCAGGTGTACCCAAAGGCTTCCGCTGAGAGCACTTTTTGATGGCAGAAAGTGGCACCGTACGTGTTTTTTCGGGTCTAACTCGGGTTCAGCTTCTTGTTGCGGTTAGGGTTATGTTTAGGGTTGTTAGGAAAGAGTGAAGACGCAGAGTCCTGTTGAGTGTGGGGTTGCGTAAAGGCTCCCCCAGGGAGTTCAGGTGTACCCAAAGGCTTCCGCTGAGAGCACTTTTTGATGGCAGAAAGTGGCACCGTACGTGTTTTTTCGGGTCTAACTCGGGTTCAGCTTCTTGTTGCGGTTAGGGTTATGTTTAGGGTTGTTAGGAAAGAGTGAAGACGCAGAGTCCTGTTGAGTGTGGGGTTGCGTAAAGGCTCCCCCAGGGAGTTCACGTGTACCCAAAGGCTTCCGCTGAGAGCACTTTTTGATGGCAGAAAGTGGCACCGTACGTGTTTTTTCGGGTCTAACTCGGGTTCAGCTTCTTGTTGCGGTTAGGGTTATGTTTAGGGTTGTTAGGAAAGAGTGAAGACGCAGAGTCCTGTTGAGTGTGGGGTTGCGTAAAGGCTCCCCCAGGGAGTTCAGGTGTACCCAAAGGCTTCCGCTGAGAGCACTTTTTGATGGCAGAAAGTGGCACCGTACGTGTTTTTTCGGGTCTAACTCGGGTTCAGCTTCTTGTTGCGGTTAGGGTTATGTTTAGGGTTGTTAGGAAAGAGTGAAGACGCAGAGTCCTGTTGAGTGTGGGGTTGCGTAAAGGCTCCCCCAGGGAGTTCACGTGTACCCAAAGGCTTCCGCTGAGAGCACTTTTTGATGGCAGAAAGTGGCACCGTACGTGTTTTTTCGGGTCTAACTCGGGTTCAGCTTCTTGTTGCGGTTAGGGTTATGTTTAGGGTTGTTAGGAAAGAGCGAAGACGCAGAGTCCTGTTGAGTGTGGGGTTGCGTAAAGGCTCCCCCAGGGAGTTCAGGTGTACCCAAAGGCTTCCGCTGAGAGCACTTTTTGATGGCAGAAAGTGGCACCGTACGTGTTTTTTCGGGTCTAACTCGGGTTCAGCTTCTTGTTGCGGTTAGGGTTATGTTTAGGGTTGTTAGGAAAGAGTGAAGACGCAGAGTCCTGTTGAGTGTGGGGTTGCGTAAAGGCTCCCCCAGGGAGTTCAGGTGTACCCAAAGGCTTCCGCTGAGAGCACTTTTTGATGGCAGAAAGTGGCACCGTACGTGTTTTTTCGGGTCTAACTCGGGTTCAGCTTCTTGTTGCGGTTAGGGTTATGTTTAGGGTTGTTAGGAAAGAGTGAAGACGCAGAGTCCTGTTGAGTGTGGGGTTGCGTAAAGGCTCCCCCAGGGAGTTCACGTGTACCCAAAGGCTTCCGCTGAGAGCACTTTTTGATGGCAGAAAGTGGCACCGTACGTGTTTTTTCGGGTCTAACTCGGGTTCAGCTTCTTGTTGCGGTTAGGGTTATGTTTAGGGTTGTTAGGAAAGAGTGAAGACGCAGAGTCCTGTTGAGTGTGGGGTTGCGTAAAGGCTCCCCCAGGGAGTTCAGGTGTACCCAAAGGCTTCCGCTGAGAGCACTTTTTGATGGCAGAAAGTGGCACCGTACGTGTTTTTTCGGGTCTAACTCGGGTTCAGCTTCTTGTTGCGGTTAGGGTTATGTTTAGGGTTGTTAGGAAAGAGTGAAGACGCAGAGTCCTGTTGAGTGTGGGGTTGTGTAAAGGCTCCCCCAGGGAGTTCACGTGTACCCAAAGGCTTCCGCTGAGAGCACTTTTTGATGGCAGAAAGTGGCACCGTACGTGTTTTTTCGGGTCTAACTCGGGTTCAGCTTCTTGTTGCGGTTAGGGTTATGTTTAGGGTTGTTAGGAAAGAGTGAAGACGCAGAGTCCTGTTGAGTGTGGGGTTGCGTAAAGGCTCCCCCAGGGAGTTCAGGTGTACCCAAAGGCTTCCGCTGAGAGCACTTTTTGATGGCAGAAAGTGGCACCGTACGTGTTTTTTCGGGTCTAACTCGGGTTCAGCTTCTTGTTGCGGTTAGGGTTATGTTTAGGGTTGTTAGGAAAGAGTGAAGACGCAGAGTCCTGTTGAGTGTGGGGTTGCGTAAAGGCTCCCCCAGGGAGTTCACGTGTACCCAAAGGCTTCCGCTGAGAGCACTTTTTGATGGCAGAAAGTGGCACCGTACGTGTTTTTTCGGGTCTAACTCGGGTTCAGCTTCTTGTTGCGGTTAGGGTTATGTTTAGGGTTGTTAGGAAAGAGTGAAGACGCAGAGTCCTGTTGAGTGTGGGGTTGCGTAAAGGCTCCCCCAGGGAGTTCAGGTGTACCCAAAGGCTTCCGCTGAGAGCACTTTTTGATGGCAGAAAGTGGCACCGTACGTGTTTTTTCGGGTCTAACTCGGGTTCAGCTTCTTGTTGCGGTTAGGGTTATGTTTAGGGTTGTTAGGAAAGAGTGAAGACGCAGAGTCCTGTTGAGTGTGGGGTTGCGTAAAGGCTCCCCCAGGGAGTTCAGGTGTACCCAAAGGCTTCCGCTGAGAGCACTTTTTGATGGCAGAAAGTGGCACCGTACGTGTTTTTTCGGGTCTAACTCGGGTTGAGCTTCTTGTTCCGGTTAGGCTTATGTTTAGGGTTGTTAGGAAAGAGTGAAGACGCAGAGTCCTGTTGAGTGTGGGGTTGTGTAAAGGCTCCCCCAGGGAGTTCAGGTGTTCCCAAAGGCTTCCGCTGAGAGCACTTTTTGATGGCAGAAAGTGGCACCGTACGTGTTTTTTCGGGTCTAACTCGGGTTCAGCTTCTTGTTGCGGTTAGGGTTATATTTAGGGTTGTTAGGAAAGAGTGAAGACGCAGAGTCCTGTTGAGTGTGCGGTTGCGTAAAGGCTCCCCCAGGGAGTTCAGGTGTACCCAAAGGCTTCCGCTGAGAGCACTTTTTGATGGCAGAAAGTGGCATCGTACGTGTTTTTTCGGGTCTAACTCGGGTTCAGCTTCTTGTTGCGGTTAGGGTTATGTTTAGGGTTGTTAGGAAAGAGTGAAGACGCAGAGTCCTGTTGAGTGTGGGGTTGCGTAAAGGCTCCCCCAGGGAGTTCAGGTGTACCCAAAGGCTTCCGCTGAGAGCACTTTTGGATGGCAGAAAGTGGCACCGTACGTGTTTTTTCGGGTCTAACTCGGGTTCAGCTTCTTGTTGCGGTTAGGGTTATGTTTAGGGTTGTTAGGAAAGAGTGAAGACGCAGAGTCCTGTTGAGTGTGGGGTTGCGTAAAGGCTCCCCCAGGGAGTTCAGGTGTACCCAAAGGCTTCCGCTGAGAGCACTTTTTGATGGCAGAAAGTGGCACCGTACGTGTTTTTTCGGGTCTAACTCGGGTTCAGCTTCTTGTTGCGGTTAGGGTTATGTTTAGGGTTGTTAGGAAAGAGTGAAGACGCAGAGTCCTGTTGAGTGTGGGGTTGCGTAAAGGCTCCCCCAGGGAGTTCAGGTGTACCCAAAGGCTTCCGCTGAGAGCACTTTTGGATGGCAGAAAGTGGCACCGTACGTGTTTTTTCGGGTCTAACTCGGGTTCAGCTTCTTGTTGCGGTTAGGGTTATGTTTAGGGTTGTTAGGAAAGAGTGAAGACGCAGAGTCCTGTTGAGTGCGGGGTTGCGTAAAGGCTCCCCCAGGGAGTTCAGGTGTACCCAAAGGCTTCCGCTGAGAGCACTTTTTGATGGCAGAAAGTGGCACCGTACGTGTTTTTTCGGGTCTAACTCGGGTTCAGCTTCTTGTTGCGGTTAGGGTTATGTTTAGGGTTGTTAGGAAAGAGTGAAGACGCAGAGTCCTGTTGAGTGTGGGGTTGCGTAAAGGCTCCCCCAGGGAGTTCACGTGTACCCAAAGGCTTCCGCTGAGAGCACTTTTTGATGGCAGAAAGTGGCACCGTACGTGTTTTTTCGGGTCTAACTCGGGTTCAGCTTCTTGTTGCGGTTAGGGTTATGTTTAGGGTTGTTAGGAAAGAGTGAAGACGCAGAGTCCTGTTGAGTGCGGGGTTGCGTAAAGGCTCCCCCAGGGAGTTCAGGTGTACCCAAAGGCTTCCGCTGAGAGCACTTTTTGATGGCAGAAAGTGGCACCGTACGTGTTTTTTCGGGTCTAACTCGGGTTCAGCTTCTTGTTGCGGTTAGGGTTATGTTTAGGGTTGTTAGGAAAGAGTGAAGACGCAGAGTCCTGTTGAGTGTGGGGTTGCGTAAAGGCTCCCCCAGGGAGTTCAGGTGTACCCAAAGGCTTCCGCTAGGAGCACTTTTGGATGGCAGAAAGTGGCACCGTACGTGTTTTTTCGGGTCTAACTCGGGTTCAGCTTCTTGTTGCGGTTAGGGTTATGTTTAGGGTTGTTAGGAAAGAGTGAAGACGCAGTGTCCTGTTGAGTGTGGGGTTGCGTAAAGGCTCCCCCAGGGAGTTCAGGTGTACCCAAAGGCTTCCGCTGAGAGCACTTTTTGATGGCAGAAAGTGGCACCGTACGTGTTTTTTCGGGTCTAACTCGGGTTCAGCTTCTTGTTGCGGTTAGGGTTATGTTTAGGGTTGTTAGGAAAGAGTGAAGACGCAGAGTCCTGTTGAGTGTGGGGTTGCGTAAAGGCTCCCCCAGGGAGTTCAGGTGTACCCAAAGGCTTCCGCTGAGAGCACTTTTTGATGGCAGAAAGTGGCACCGTACGTGTTTTTTCGGGTCTAACTCGGGTTCAGCTTCTTGTTGCGGTTAGGGTTATGTTTAGGGTTGTTAGGAAAGAGTGAAGACGCAGAGTCCTGTTGAGTGTGGGGTTGCGTAAAGGCTCCCCCAGGGAGTTCAGGTGTACCCAAAGGCTTCCGCTGAGAGCACTTTTTGATGGCAGAAAGTGGCACCGTACGTGTTTTTTCGGGTCTAACTCGGGTTCAGCTTCTTGTTGCGGTTAGGGTTATGTTTAGGGTTGTTAGGAAAGAGTGAAGACGCAGAGTCCTGTTGAGTGTGGGGTTGCGTAAAGGCTCCCCCAGGGAGTTCACGTGTACCCAAAGGCTTCCGCTGAGAGCACTTTTTGATGGCAGAAAGTGGCACCGTACGTGTTTTTTCGGGTCTAACTCGGGTTCAGCTTCTTGTTGCGGTTAGGGTTATGTTTAGGGTTGTTAGGAAAGAGTGAAGACGCAGAGTCCTGTTGAGTGTGGGGTTGCGTAAAGGCTCCCCCAGGGAGTTCAGGTGTACCCAAAGGCTTCCGCTGAGAGCACTTTTGGATGGCAGAAAGTGGCACCGTACGTGTTTTTTCGGGTCTAACTCGGGTTCAGCTTCTTGTTGCGGTTAGGGTTATGTTTAGGGTTGTTAGGAAAGAGTGAAGACGCAGAGTCCTGTTGAGTGTGGGGTTGCGTAAAGGCTCCCCCAGGGAGTTCAGGTGTACCCAAAGGCTTCCGCTGAGAGCACTTTTTGATGGCAGAAAGTGGCACCGTACGTGTTTTTTCGGGTCTAACTCGGGTTCAGCTTCTTGTTGCGGTTAGGGTTATGTTTAGGGTTGTTAGGAAAGAGCGAAGACGCAGAGTCCTGTTGAGTGTGGGGTTGCGTAAAGGCTCCCCCAGGGAGTTCAGGTGTACCCAAAGGCTTCCGCTGAGAGCACTTTTTGATGGCAGAAAGTGGCACCGTACGTGTTTTTTCGGGTCTAACTCGGGTTGAGCTTCTTGTTGCGGTTAGGGTTATGTTTAGGGTTGTTAGGAAAGAGTGAAGACGCAGAGTCCTGTTGAGTGTGGGGTTGCGTAAAGGCTCCCCCAGGGAGTTCAGGTGTACCCAAAGGCTTCCGCTGAGAGCACTTTTGGATGGCAGAAAGTGGCACCGTACGTGTTTTTTCGGGTCTAACTCGGGTTCAGCTTCTTGTTGCGGTTAGGGTTATGTTTAGGGTTGTTAGGAAAGAGTGAAGACGCAGAGTCCTGTTGAGTGCGGGGTTGCGTAAAGGCTCCCCCAGGGAGTTCAGGTGTACCCAAAGGCTTCCGCTGAGAGCACTTTTTGATGGCAGAAAGTGGCACCGTACGTGTTTTTTCGGGTCTAACTCGGGTTCAGCTTCTTGTTGCGGTTAGGGTTATGTTTAGGGTTGTTAGGAAAGAGTGAAGACGCAGAGTCCTGTTGAGTGTGGGGTTGCGTAAAGGCTCCCCCAGGGAGTTCAGGTGTACCCAAAGGCTTCCGCTGAGAGCACTTTTTGATGGCAGAAAGTGGCACCGTACGTGTTTTTTCGGGTCTAACTCGGGTTCAGCTTCTTGTTGCGGTTAGGGTTATGTTTAGGGTTGTTAGGAAAGAGTGAAGACGCAGAGTCCTGTTGAGTGTGCGGTTGCGTAAAGGCTCCCCCAGGGAGTTCAGGTGTACCCAAAGGCTTCCGCTGAGAGCACTTTTTGATGGCAGAAAGTGGCATCGTACGTGTTTTTTCGGGTCTAACTCGGGTTCAGCTTCTTGTTGCGGTTAGGGTTATGTTTAGGGTTGTTAGGAAAGAGTGAAGACGCAGAGTCCTGTTGAGTGTGGGGTTGCGTAAAGGCTCCCCCAGGGAGTTCAGGTGTACCCAAAGGCTTCCGCTGAGAGCACTTTTTGATGGCAGAAAGTGGCACCGTACGTGTTTTTTCGGGTCTAACTCGGGTTCAGCTTCTTGTTGCGGTTAGGGTTATGTTTAGGGTTGTTAGGAAAGAGTGAAGACGCAGAGTCCTGTTGAGTGTGGGGTTGCGTAAAGGCTCCCCCAGGGAGTTCAGGTGTACCCAAAGGCTTCCGCTGAGAGCACTTTTTGATGGCAGAAAGTGGCACCGTACGTGTTTTTTCGGGTCTAACTCGGGTTCAGCTTCTTGTTGCGGTTAGGGTTATGTTTAGGGTTGTTAGGAAAGAGTGAAGACGCAGAGTCCTGTTGAGTGTGGGGTTGCGTAAAGGCTCCCCCAGGGAGTTCAGGTGTACCCAAAGGCTTCCGCTGAGAGCACTTTTTGATGGCAGAAAGTGGCACCGTACGTGTTTTTTCGGGTCTAACTCGGGTTCAGCTTCTTGTTGCGGTTAGGGTTATGTTTAGGGTTGTTAGGAAAGAGCGAAGACGCAGAGTCCTGTTGAGTGTGGGGTTGCGTAAAGGCTCCCCCAGGGAGTTCAGGTGTACCCAAAGGCTTCCGCTGAGAGCACTTTTGGATGGCAGAAAGTGGCACCGTACGTGTTTTTTCGGGTCTAACTCGGGTTCAGCTTCTTGTTGCGGTTAGGGTTATGTTTAGGGTTGTTAGGAAAGAGTGAAGACGCAGAGTCCTGTTGAGTGTGGGGTTGCGTAAAGGCTCCCCCAGGGAGTTCAGGTGTACCCAAAGGCTTCCGCTGAGAGCACTTTTTGATGGCAGAAAGTGGCACCGTACGTGTTTTTTCGGGTCTTACTCGGGTTCAGCTTCTTGTTGCGGTTAGGGTTATGTTTAGGGTTGTTAGGAAAGAGTGAAGACGCAGAGTCCTGTTGAGTGTGGGGTTGCGTAAAGGCTCCCCCAGGGAGTTCAGGTGTACCCAAAGGCTTCCGCTGAGAGCACTTTTTGATGGCAGAAAGTGGCACCGTACGTGTTTTTTCGGGTCTAACTCGGGTTCAGCTTCTTGTTGCGGTTAGGGTTATGTTTAGGGTTGTTAGGAAAGAGTGAAGACGCAGAGTCCTGTTGAGTGTGGGGTTGCGTAAAGGCTCCCCCAGGGAGTTCAGGTGTACCCAAAGGCTTCCGCTGAGAGCACTTTTTGATGGCAGAAAGTGGCACCGTACGTGTTTTTTCGGGTCTAACTCGGGTTCAGCTTCTTGTTGCGGTTAGGGTTATGTTTAGGGTTGTTAGGAAAGAGTGAAGACGCAGAGTCCTGTTGAGTGTGGGGTTGCGTAAAGGCTCCCCCAGGGAGTTCAGGTGTACCCAAAGGCTTCCGCTGAGAGCACTTTTTGATGGCAGAAAGTGGCACCGTACGTGTTTTTTCGGGTCTAACTCGGGTTCAGCTTCTTGTTGCGGTTAGGGTTATGTTTAGGGTTGTTAGGAAAGAGTGAAGACGCAGAGTCCTTTTGAGTGTGGGGTTGCGTAAAGGCTCCCCCAGGGAGTTCAGGTGTACCCAAAGGCTTCCGCTGAGAGCACTTTTTGATGGCAGAAAGTGGCACCGTACGTGTTTTTTCGGGTCTAACTCGGGTTCAGCTTCTTGTTGCGGTTAGGGTTATGTTTAGGGTTGTTAGGAAAGAGTGAAGACGCAGAGTCCTGTTGAGTGTGGGGTTGCGTAAAGGCTCCCCCAGGGAGTTCAGGTGTACCCAAAGGCTTCCGCTGAGAGCACTTTTGATGGCAGAAAGTGGCACCGTACGTGTTTTTTCGGGTCTAACTCGGGTTCAGCTTCTTGTTGCGGTTAGGGTTATGTTTAGGGTTGTTAGGAAAGAGTGAAGACGCAGAGTCCTGTTGAGTGTGGGGTTGCGTAAAGGCTCCCCCAGGGAGTTCAGGTGTACCCAAAGGCTTCCGCTGAGAGCACTTTTTGATGGCAGAAAGTGGCACCGTACGTGTTTTTTCGGGTCTAACTCGGGTTCAGCTTCTTGTTGCGGTTAGGGTTATGTTTAGGGTTGTTAGGAAAGAGTGAAGACGCAGAGTCCTGTTGAGTGTGGGGTTGCGTAAAGGCTCCCCCAGGGAGTTCAGGTGTACCCAAAGGCTTCCGCTGAGAGCACTTTTTGATGGCAGAAAGTGGCACCGTACGTGTTTTTTCGGGTCTAACTCGGGTTCAGCTTCTTGTTGCGGTTAGGGTTATGTTTAGGGTTGTTAGGAAAGAGTGAAGACGCAGAGTCCTGTTGAGTGTGGGGTTGCGTAAAGGCTCCCCCAGGGAGTTCAGGTGTACCCAAAGGCTTCCGCTGAGAGCACTTTTTGATGGCAGAAAGTGGCACCGTACGTGTTTTTTCGGGTCTAACTCAGGTTCAGCTTCTTGTTGCGGTTAGGGTTATGTTTAGGGTTGTTAGGAAAGAGTGAAGACGCAGAGTCCTGTTGAGTGTGGGGTTGCGTAAAGGCTCCCCCAGGGAGTTCAGGTGTACCCAAAGGCTTCCGCTGAGAGCACTTTTTGATGGCAGAAAGTGGCACCGTACGTGTTTTTTCGGGTCTAACTCGGGTTCAGCTTCTTGTTGCGGTTAGGGTTATGTTTAGGGTTGTTAGGAAAGAGTGAAGACGCAGAGTCCTGTTGAGTGTGGGGTTGCGTAAAGGCTCCCCCAGGGAGTTCAGGTGTACCCAAAGGCTTCCGCTGAGAGCACTTTTTGATGGCAGAAAGTGGCACCGTACGTGTTTTTTCGGGTCTAACTCGGGTTCAGCTTCTTGTTGCGGTTAGGGTTATGTTTAGGGTTGTTAGGAAAGAGTGAAGACGCAGAGTCCTGTTGAGTGTGGGGTTGCGTAAAGGCTCCCCCAGGGAGTTCAGGTGTACCCAAAGGCTTCCGCTGAGAGCACTTTTTGATGGCAGAAAGTGGCACCGTACGTGTTTTTTCGGGTCTAACTCGGGTTCAGCTTCTTGTTGCGGTTAGGGTTATGTTTAGGGTTGTTAGGAAAGAGTGAAGACGCAAAGTCCTGTTGAGTGTGGGGTTGCGTAAAGGCTCCCCCAGGGAGTTCAGGTGTACCCAAAGGCTTCCGCTGAGAGCACTTTTTGATGGCAGAAAGTGGCACCGTACGTGTTTTTTCGGGTCTAACTCGGGTTCAGCTTCTTGTTGCGGTTAGGGTTATGTTTAGGGTTGTTAGGAAAGAGTGAAGACGCAGAGTCCTGTTGAGTGTGGGGTTGCGTAAAGGCTCCCCCAGGGAGTTCAGGTGTACCCAAAGGCTTCCGCTGAGAGCACTTTTGGATGGCAGAAAGTGGCACCGTACGTGTTTTTTCGGGTCTAACTCGGGTTGAGCTTCTTGTTGCGGTTAGGGTTATGTTTAGGGTTGTTAGGAAAGAGTGAAGACGCAGAGTCCTGTTGAGTGTGGGGTTGCGTAAAGGCTCCCCCAGGGAGTTCAGGTGTACCCAAAGGCTTCCGCTGAGAGCACTTTTGGATGGCAGAAAGTGGCACCGTACGTGTTTTTTCGGGTCTAACTCGGGTTCAGCTTCTTGTTGCGGTTAGGGTTATGTTTAGGGTTGTTAGGAAAGAGTGAAGACGCAGAGTCCTGTTGAGTGTGGGGTTGCGTAAAGGCTCCCCCAGGGAGTTCAGGTGTACCCAAAGGCTTCCGCTGAGAGCACTTTTTGATGGCAGAAAGTGGCACCGTACGTGTTTTTTCGGGTCTAACTCGGGTTCAGCTTCTTGTTGCGGTTAGGGTTATGTTTAGGGTTGTTAGGAAAGAGTGAAGACGCAGAGTCCTGTTGAGTGTGGGGTTGCGTAAAGGCTCCCCCAGGGAGTTCAGGTGTACCCAAAGGCTTCCGCTGAGAGCACTTTTTGATGGCAGAAAGTGGCACCGTACGTGTTTTTTCGGGTCTAACTCGGGTTCAGCTTCTTGTTGCGGTTAGGGTTATGTTTAGGGTTGTTAGGAAAGAGAGAAGACGCAGAGTCCTGCTGAGTGCGGGGTTGCGTAAAGGCTCCCCCAGGGAGTTCAGGTGTACCCAAAGGCTTCCGCTGAGAGCACTTTTTGATGGCAGAAAGTGGCACCGTACGTGTTTTTTCGGGTCTAACTCGGGTTCAGCTTCTTGTTGCGGTTAGGGTTATGTTTAGGGTTGTTAGGAAAGAGTGAAGACGCAGAGTCCTGTTGAGTGTGGGGTTGCGTAAAGGCTCCCCCAGGGAGTTCAGGTGTACCCAAAGGCTTCCGCTGAGAGCACTTTTGATGGCAGAAAGTGGCACCGTACGTGTTTTTTCGGGTCTAACTCGGGTTCAGCTTCTTGTTGCGGTTAGGGTTATGTTTAGGGTTGTTAGGAAAGAGTGAAGACGCAGAGTCCTGTTGAGTGTGGGGTTGCGTAAAGGCTCCCCCAGGGAGTTCACGGTGTACCCAAAGGCTTCCGCTGAGAGCACTTTTTGATGGCAGAAAGTGGCACCGTACGTGTTTTTTCGGGTCTAACTCGGGTTGAGCTTCTTGTTGCGGTTAGGGTTATGTTTAGGGTTGTTAGGAAAGAGTGAAGACGCAGAGTCCTGTTGAGTGTGGGGTTGCGTAAAGGCTCCCCCAGGGAGTTCAGGTGTACCCAAAGGCTTCCGCTGAGAGCACTTTTTGATGGCAGAAAGTGGCACCGTACGTGTTTTTTCGGGTCTAACTCGGGTTCAGCTTCTTGTTGCGGTTAGGGTTATGTTTAGGGTTGTTAGGAAAGAGCGAAGACGCAGAGTCCTGTTGAGTGTGGGGTTGCGTAAAGGCTCCCCCAGGGAGTTCAGGTGTACCCAAAGGCTTCCGCTGAGAGCACTTTTGGATGGCAGAAAGTGGCACCGTACGTGTTTTTTCGGGTCTAACTCGGGTTCAGCTTCTTGTTGCGGTTAGGGTTATGTTAGGGTTGTTAGGAAAGAGTGAAGACGCAGAGTCCTGTTGAGTGTGCGGTTGCGTAAAGGCTCCCCCAGGGAGTTCAGGTGTACCCAAAGGCTTCCGCTGAGAGCACTTTTTGATGGCAGAAAGTGGCACCGTACGTGTTTTTTCGGGTCTAACTCGGGTTCAGCTTCTTGTTGCGGTTAGGGTTATGTTTAGGGTTGTTAGGAAAGAGCGAAGACGCAGAGTCCTGTTGAGTGTGGGTTGCGTAAAGGCTCCCCCAGGGAGTTCAGGTGTACCCAAAGGCTTCCGCTGAGAGCACTTTTGGATGGCAGAAAGTGGCACCGTACGTGTTTTTTCGGGTCTAACTCGGGTTCAGCTTCTTGTTGCGGTTAGGGTTATGTTTAGGGTTGTTAGGAAAGAGTGAAGACGCAGAGTCCTGTTGAGTGTGGGGTTGCGTAAAGGCTCCCCCAGGGAGTTCAGGTGTACCCAAAGGCTTCCGCTGAGAGCACTTTTTGATGGCAGAAAGTGGCACCGTACGTGTTTTTCGGGTCTAACTCGGGTTCAGCTTCTTGTTGCGGTTAGGGTTATGTTTAGGGTTGTTAGG
>NW_028153925.1:0-32070 GCF_964211835.1 Anser anser
CTCTTAGTAGGCTTTGTAAAATGTGGAAATTGTTTTATATTCACAAGTTTTTCACAAAATTTCCATTAAATATTTTAAATGTGGACATGTGAAATTAGCATGTTATATCAACATGGAATAGATCAGTAGGCAATATTTTGCAAAACATTCACAATAGAGGACAGATGGTTATTTATAATAGGTAGGTACATGGCATTCATATTTCATATGCATTTTTCAGGTCCACAGAATTTAAGTTCAACAGCACATTTTGTCCTGCATTGGCTTTCAGAGACATGAAATATGCAGAAATCTACAATTCTGAGATTTTTGAAAACAATACATGAGATTTCTTTTGCTTATTGAAGAATTAACAAAACATAAGATAATGTTATAATAACATTATGCTGCCCAACTAGTCCCTTTGATTATGCAATTTAGAGAGCAGCAACTTAGGATGCTGTCTTGCTATTCTACTGTATTACCTTACAGAATTGTACAGCATTGTACAGCTAAAACTGGCAAGAAAAATCTGAAAATTTTCTAGTTACATTTATTTTTTGTAAGGAAGAGTCAGAGATATGCATGTATATTGGCTACCAATGAAAGAGAAAGGAATTCTTAACTTCAAGAGCCCTTAATATACTTAAATAAAATTTAATATTGTAAAGAAGTAATACAAAAACTGTATACACCCATTTTCAAATACATAAATGTGCTATTCAGCCCCAACATTTCAAACTTCAGTTAAGTCTCAGAGATGTCAACATTGATGTCGACATTGATGTCGACATCTTTGGCTTAAGTTGGTCCATGTTGCTTCTAAGAAAATTAAGGAATTCAAAATTTATTGATATCACAAGGATTCCACTTCTACAGTCAAATATCTGGATGGTAGACTCCCAATTTACAGGTTCCTCTGAGGCTAAATCATTACAGTGTTTAACACTGCACTGCAATCCACTATGTTCTATTTGAGAATTTTGCATATCCATTACAAAGAAATAAAGATTTAAAAGAAAAGTGGTTTCAATGGTTTAGTACCATTGGGAAAACACACACACACACAAATAAGGCAAAGCTTATTTCAATATATCTCTATAAGTTATAATGAATTTTCATTGAAGACTGGGAAAAATGCTTTATGATATAGAAAGCTGTTCCACTATAATCCAAACACTGAGAAGAAACTTGAAGTCATTATTACAGATTCCAAGTAGTTATTTACTGATCCATGTTTCCTACCAGCTTTACCAAGATTTTTTTGGTATTCCTATCCAGAAGAAATGCTAATATGAACACTAATTGATTTCTGAAGATTGAAAGTGTTATTAGGCTAAATTCAATATTTTTTTTAATATTTAATCCTTATCCATACTTTTACATTTCTACATTGTGACTTAATAAGTGATGCATCTCTTACATAGAGAAACAAAGAGGTGGGTATTTATCGCTGTGAAGAAGGGAGCATCAGCCGCTCTCCTCTTCCTCATTACTTTAAGCTACTGCAGTGCATTTTCTTGTAATACAGTTACACAACTGTCGCAGACCCCTGTCCAATAAAAAATACTACACTTATCCTCAATAAGGTAAAAAATAACATGCACATTGTGAAAACAAAATGTATTCACTTAACAGAAAATTTTCAATAACACAATAACTGTAAAAGTAATGATATTTGGATTTATGTCTGGTAAATTTTGCTTTCGAATGAAAAAAATATTTTGACAAACTAAAATAATCTAAATGCCTTAGCTCTTTTGCTCTTTCTCTATTTCTCCCTTTTTCTCTCTCTTTTTTTTTTTAATCAAAGACACTTAGTTCACTTGTTTTGTTTCTGGCTGGAAGGCAATGAACTATTTCTTTTCACAACCTGGAAAAATAATATAATAATAACTATATATAATAATAGAACTATAGCCAAGTACTTCAGTTTCAAGCAGCCAGCATTTGGTAGCATGCTATGAATAACATTTAACCAGTTGAAAGTATTCAGGGACTTTGGGACTGAGACAGTTTTTATTAATTCCTTGTGCTCATTAACAGCTCTTCTTAGCTAATCATATCACATCTGGCTTGGCACAGAATTAACACAAACCATACCTAGATAAAAAACCAAAGGTTATGATGCCCTTTCATGTTGGGAAAACAAAACAAAAAACCTTTGGTTGAGAAAGCCATTTTTCTTCAAACAGAAAATGTAGTGCACACATTAGGGGACAAGTTCCTGTTTTGTGAACTTTCCCTGCCCATCAGTTCAAACATCAGAGAAACGTGATACTGCAATACACTGAGATTCCATCAAAGGCCACCTAAAGCAATCACCACCAGTACTATTATCATCCTATGCAAAACTGCATCAAACTGTAGATGAAACATGCCGTGTATTCTTTAAAACAATAGTAGAAATGTTTAGTACATACCAAATTATTATTGTTCTTTCTCAAATGTTTGCTTTCTCTTATAATTGCTACTTCCCAAATCATCTGCCATAAAAAAACATCAGGTTCATGGGACAGACAAAGGGAAGATGTTACCCTAGTGTTTCTGCAGGAATGTTTTCTAGAATATTTTAAATTCTTTGTAAGTCGCTGATAGATCTGATTTGCTTATGACTATTAGGTGTGTGTATGTTGGCAGTCATGAAGTGGGCTGGCAGGAGCCTCGTGCAGGCCAACAAAGAGAAGGGCAGAGTCCTGCCCCTGGCGGGGAGCAGCCCCAGGCACCAGGGCGTGCACCCTGATGGAGAGCAGCTTGACAGAAAGGGCTTGGGGTCCTGCTGGACACTGCACTGGGCAGGAGCCAGCAACATGCCTTGTTACTAAGAAGGCTGATGGCATTCTGGGCTGAATTAGGCCAAGTATCCCTAGCAGGCTGAGAGAGCTATCCTTCCCCTCTACTCTGCACTGGTGAGGCTGCACCTGGAGCACTGGGTCCAGCTCTGGGCTCCCCAGTGCAAGACAGACCTAAACGTACTGGGAAGACTCCAACAGAGGGACACCGAGGTGATCAAGGGAAGGGAAGAGAGGCTGTGAGAGCTGAGACTGCTCAGCCTGGAGAAGGGGAGGCTCAGGGGGATCTCATCAGTGTCCTTCAATACCTGAAGGGAGGGTGGAACAGGACAGAGCCAGGCTCGTGTCAGTGGTGCCCAGGGACAGGACAAGAGGCAGCGGGCACAAACTGGAGCACAAGAGGTTCCCTCTGAATATCAGACAGCACTTTTGTGCTGTGTGGGAGCACTGGCACAGGTTGCCCAGAGAGATTGTGGGGTCTCCCTCCTTGGAGATACTCAAAAGCCTGGACATGGTCCTGAGCAACCTGCTCTAGGTGGCCCTGCTTGAGGGGGAAAGGACCAGATGACCTCCAGAGGCCCCTTCCAACCTTAAGCATTCTGTGATTCTATGAATGCTTGCAAGAGTTCAAAGTACATGTCAGGTATGTGGATATTCACTTCTTGCTGGTGTTCTCTGAACAGTGAAACACAATCATTGTGAGTCATTATCAACTGAAAGCACAAAGATGGAAACTGGCATTAAAATTTGAGCGTGGTCAACACAAAGAACACACCTTCACAACCAATAACAGATCTTGAGGCTGTATGGAAGCTTATAATTCCTGCCACATTGTCACTTGCCAGAATAATCACTGTGACAGTGTCAAAACTGGGCAAAATTCGACTCCCTCCTTCAGTATGGACCAGGCTGATTTCAATACTTTCATCATCCTCTGGCTCTGGATCATCTATAATGGGCAGCGTGACCATCATCTTTGTTTCACCTACAAGGAGAAGAACGTATACAACCGTGTGTCCACTTGGAAACCACCTTGTAAAAAGACTCAATCATCTCATTTTGAAAATAATTAAATACATAAAATATATTAAA
The DNA here is from genome assembly GCF_964211835.1 of Anser anser. Lineage (NCBI taxonomy): Eukaryota > Metazoa > Chordata > Aves > Anseriformes > Anatidae > Anser > Anser anser. The sequence continues at coordinate 3,864 of NW_028153925.1, forward strand.
ATTGCATGAAACAAACTTATTTACCTTTCTGGAAGTCAGTGAATGTCATTATGAAATTTTATCTAATTACTATTGATCAGTCACATTAAGCCAATAAAACGATCACATCATTAAATATACTATGTAGAAATTAATTATATAGGAATTATTTCGGAGTGCCTAGAATTCTTTATTTTCATTACAAATTCTATGACTTTAAAATTTAACTTAGAAAAGGGGAATATCATTCTTGAAAAAAAAATAAATTGCCAGGTGCTAAGCTCTCCGATGAACCATTTACACAAGGGTGTACATTCAATATGAGTACATTTACTGAGCCAGGGAATGCATTGAAATGGGATGACATTTTGTTAGTTCCTTGCCTTTGGGACTATCAAAGAATAATAATGTAAGCAGCAAACACCGTTAATCTCTAGTCGCTATATATCCATTAAAATTTACAACACAATCCTGTTGTTCAGTGCGTGTGCATAACCCAGCTGTGTTTTTTGATCATTAGAATATCAATTTACAGAATACATATGTATTTCCTGCTAGATTGTCTTTCAAAATACTTCAAAATCAGTTTTTACTAAACTTATAACTGGTAATGTAATTACATGTCAGCCTCACAATCATTGCCAGCAGCCATGCCTTACTATTCAGATGATTTATCAAGCTAGCACACTAGAATCTTTACTACGCACCTGGAAATTGCTTTCAAAATATCAGTTCGATTAACTCAGACTTTGAAAAAATAAAATACAGCATAAAATACAGCATGCTGCATGGTACTTAAGTAATGTCTGAGAGGGACTTGTTTGTCCTGTTTGCAATTCTTTTAAATATGTTCTGTTATGTTACGTTTAAATATGTTTTGTTATGTTACAATATGATCTCAGAATTTAAAGAGATGTCATGAAAAATTAGTACTGTAGTGACCGAGGGCTAACAAAAGACCACTTAGGCCTGATTCTCATTTCCATTATCCTTGCTGTAACAACTATCTTCGACTTTATTAATCCTTACTTATGTGGTAAAGGAAATCTTTATAGTGCAATATTTATACTGCAATATTTCTTTAATAAAAACCCTTAGGTATTTATTGTGCTTAGATATTTCATTGTGCTTTGCTACCACTGTGTGTGTTCTGCAAGATAATGCTACATGCTAATGAACAACCATACTCTTTTGCACGTGTATCCTTAGCATTCAGGAAAATTTAGCCTAAGAAGAAGATATCAGTTGTCAAAACATCCACAGTATCGTGTACTTGTCACGTTCTTTTTTCTTTTTCTTAGTTTTACAAAACAGAAGCCAAAACGAGAGCTTGTCTCACCTTCAGCAAACACCAGAGTCTCACCGACACCTATAAAATCCAAGTTTGGAGTAGCAGTCCCACCAATGACACGCCATTCCACTGTCACTTGTCCCAGGCTGCCTTCTGTTCTGTGTATCATTAGCTGCACGTTGGTCTGAGGACGTTCCTCTACTTCAACATACAGACCTTTCTCTGTTGCATTGGGACTTACACTGTAGATCTTAAACACTCCAAATGCGTCTCCATTCATCATTATGATAACTGTGGAGGTATTTGGCTGTCCTATGGTTGGTTGGTTTTTTGAGCTGGCTGAGACGTTCATCAGTTCTGCTTTCAAAAGGGTTATAGTGAATCTCTCATCCAGTTCTGGCAGGCTGTCAGGCAGTATGGTAACTGTTAGATTTGCAGACTCTTCCCCTTCCTGCATTATGGCCCACTGTCTTGTAACAGGTTCATAATCACTGCCAGCGATGGCTTGTGTGCTGAAGAGGGCGAATGCACTGGTAACGTTTTTCTTGTAGGTCCGGAACCCTGAAGTGTTGTTAGTTAATGGGCTGATATCTGACGTCAGCCAAAGGCAGAGAGGAATCCCTGAGGCACTGGAAAATGTAAAGGCTGAACATGCTTGTTCTTTTAGGCACTGAGCTGCACAGGAATACACAGGGTCACTTGCTGCTGACACATTCACTCTGGTCTTGGATGGTTTGTCAGGAATTCCTTGTACAGGAGGCTCGTAGTAGGCCAGGATATCCTGACCTTGCTCCACAGCAAGAGCTACAACGTCAGTCTCAGAAGTGCTGTAGAAAATCTGCAGCTGACCAAATCTTCCCTCACTAAAAGACATTATAATAAAATAAAGTTCTGTTAGTTGACAAAGGATGTCTAATATTCTACATGTTTCTGGGTTAATAATAGAAGTGAACAAAATCAACTGACCCTTTCTGAATTGCTGAAAAATTCCAAATAACACATCAAAATGCATTCCCTTTGAAACTAGTACCAGAATAACTGAGTTATCTTATTTTTTTGTGGATAGCAAGTTTGATTATTTATAGCTTAGGTAGTAGTCTGTTAAGAATGCATATTTGTAAACATTTGGTTCTAGGAGTTAACTTAGTCTTCTTCAGGACTTGGCAGCTCTCCTTACTTGCAAGGAAGAAAAAGCCGGTGACACCCAGACTTATCATCCTTCCTCTAGGATCACATGCATAAAACCTGTTTTCCTTCTCTTATTTTCATCCTGTAAGGGCTGGCCATTTTGTCCTCCTGTTCAAATCACAGGAACAGGCTACCATGCAGGTTTAAATGATTTGATGATTAAACGGACAAAATGAATAGTACACTGTGTACGCTGAGTTTACATTGCCAATGTAAACTCAGCGTATTCAATGTATACTACTGTATACAATGTATACAATGTATACTACATGTATACAAATGTATACAAATGTATACAAAGTATACAATGTATACTACAAAGTATTCAATGTATACTACGTTTAAGTAATTTATGTAATACACAGACATCTACTTCAAAAACAATGTGTTTGAAATGAAAATACATTGAGATGGCAGATCAAAGAATTGATGCACATATTTTTATGAGAGGAGCATGAAATTTGACATTATAGTGAAAACAAAAGTGAAGAATAAATAGTAATTACAAATAAAGCAAACATTATACAAACCTTCGCCTGACTGTTATGTTTGCCAGCAAATTTCTTTCTAGTGGCTCCTGAACTCGATATAAGGATTGATGAAAGAAAACTGTGCCATAAGGATTATCATTGGCAGGTATTATAATACTTGCCACGCCATCTAACCCAATAGCACCACCATTGGAGGCCTGAGTTAATTCTACACGGACAATCTCAAAGAGAAGAAAAGAAAAAGAAGTAATGCAGCTAGACAATTTGTGGTTTTTCTAACAATAATTACAAGCAAAGTATAACATGAAATTATAGCACCTTCCTGCCGGAACATTTCTTGTTTTCCATCATACATATTTCTAGAACAAGTCAAAATTAATACCATCTTCAAGGAAGATGTAAGTGCTTGACTTACTTCTTCTATTTCTGGAACATCATCAGCCAGGATTTCCAATAGTAGCATCTGAAAGGCTTCCCCAGGGGCAAAAGTAATATTGCCTGAGGCAACCTGCAAGTCCTCATCAGCAGGGTGTCCACCAATGGTAGCAACCCACTCAACAGTAACGTTACCAAGTGTCCCAGCATTGCGGATTACTGGCAGATTTATGGGTACTGATCCAGATTCAGGCTCCTCCACAGTAAATTCGGTCATCTGGAACACTGAAGTGCAGCACAAAGAGGTGTATTTCATTAACAGTAATATTTAAAATAAAAACACCATCCTAGTTACTGAATTATATATTTTATTTCACTTGATTGCATTCATTTGCACAATTAAAAAAATGTTAATCAGGTTTAAACTTCAAATTGAACTTTCAGTATCATTTTATCTGCAAATAAAATTGGCATGAAAATTCAGCCCCCACCCAAGAGTTTATTCCAACGTATCCATTGTTCAAGGCTAGCCATGATCTAAGTTTTTAGAAGACGGTCAGAAGGTAATTTTTCCCAGTGAGGAAATTTTTTATCATTTTTTATGTCACGTATGGAAAAAATGTGTCAACATATTCCATCTAAATTGTTTCAAATATAAGTCTTTCTTGTATAAAATCTTTAGTTGTTAAGAATGAAGTTAATGAATTATCCATGTGGAATTATTTACTTTTGTCAATTTCCTTTACATTTTGCTGATAAAATGGAATAACTGAAATAAAGTAGGGTACTAAAGGGAGAAAGAGTAAGTCAAATAAAATGGCTGGAAAACATACACCAGAAATACTGAAATAGAAAAAATAAATAGAAAAGATAAATTTCTAAAATGTCATTAAATTTTTGAAATTACCATTTTTTTCTCAAAACCTGTGTAATGAAACTATTTTTGGAAAGTGTCCACAATCCATTTTACTGATAATGATAGAAAGAAGAAAAACTACAATAACTAACAACCAGAACATACAAGAATGCAATTTAAGTCATATTTGTACTTTCCAATTTCCCCAGATATTTAAACCTGCTTTGCCTGATTATTTTGTAAAACAATGACACTGCACTATCTAAACAGGTTTTGGCATGTAAACTTAAGCTTCAAGCTATTGCAGAAATGCAACATTTGGAATAGATAAAAAAATACAAATTAAATTAAAATCCATCCCCATTAGGAGACTCCAAAATCCACCTTCGTCTCACAAAATCTTGATATATAAGTTGACTGAATGCTTCAATTTCGCTATATAAGGGCACCATTTGCCCTTACTTACACGTTTTAATTTAGTTTATCTTATTTTGTCCTTTACTGTGTTCATCCAGACTTCCCTTTTTGTATTCTGAAAATTTTTATTCCATTGCCCAGTAATAACTCACCCACAAATCAGCAGATTGCTACTGGACAAGAGAAAATATGCAAATAAGACTCATTTACCAAAGGATCCAAACGGGTCATCAGAAGCCTCAATGGTTATGACTGCCCTCGTCAAAGATCCAAGCAAGGCTCCTCCTGTCGTTTGATTCAGCAGCTGAACATAAAAGGACTCCTCAACTTCAGGATTGATATCATTAATTATATAAATTGGCACAGCTTTACTTGTTTCTCCTTCTAGTAAGACAACATCTGATGAGGCTACACTGTAGTCCTCACCTAGATTTGTACATGAAAAAATAACAAAACAATCAAAACACAGAAGAATATTAAGGCATTCTGGTTCATTATGAAACATCACTAATGTTTATCAGCACTAATATTTATCTGTTCTTTTTGCATTCCCTTGTGTTCATATGTTGGTGTGTTTTTTTGTGTTTTTTTTTTTCTTTATCTTCATACCCAGAAAATACAATTGTTTATTTCCTAGTGCCTTTTAGATATCTGGATGGATGAAAATAAATCTCATCTTGGCCAAAACAGAGTTTACACTGTCAGTCCAAGAAGCAATTACAAAAGGTCCATTATTATCTTCCATTGAGAAGATCACACAACTGTGACATTTCTATATTTGATTTCTGATAGTTGTCTGGCTTTCCAAGAGATAAAATGAAACAGAAGTACCTTTTTCAAAGGAGATTTTACTAAAGGACATAAGGTCACTCCTTCCCTCGTGGAGCTTTTCAGGGATCACCTGAGAGCTTTACCTTTCATTTGCAAAGTAAAAGTCTTCTTGAATTGTGCTTAACATTTGTCTGTTTCACAGAGGAGTCACCAGCTCTCAATTTCCCTCCAAGAAACTCAAATAAGCCATGTATGGTAGGTTGAAATATGTACAAAGGACTAAGTACTAGCTATATATACTACTACAGGATTTTTTATTTTATTTTATTTTTTTGAGAAAGTGAGTGGCCACCAGGGAAACAAACAGCCAATTCCTTTCCTTAGTTTTCTTGCTAGATTCTTCAGTGATGATATCTCTGAGTTTTTTTAAATTTGATGTAAGGTCTCTTCTATAGGACCTGAATTCCTGTCTCCTAAGTACACTCAGTAAGTATCTCACACTTTGGTATTTTTTCTACTTGTTTTACTAGACTGCATTCAATACACACTTGCTTGCTTTGGTTACTCGAAGCATACAGTATGCTCTTTCTGGTTTAACACAGAATGTGTATTTCTGCTATTTTGATTTCTTACCAGCTGTTGCAGTTATTGGCATAGCTTTGAATTTCACAGAAACATCTGCAAAAATTCCCCCAGTTCTGGTCACGTTAATGATTGGTCCAACATAATTTTCAGCAACTCGCACAGCTGAAGCTGAAAGCTGAAGTGTTCCAAAAGCATCATCATTGGCATTGATAATTACATGAGCTATAGTCTCACCCACTGATCCAAGACGAGGAGAATTTACAACTGAAATATAAAAAAAACCTCTTAGAGCAAGCCTGAAATGCCTCCTATATATGGCTATACTGTTCATATACATACACCTGAGTTTAGTGGATGGCCACTACTAGCTTTCAATAAAATTTTCATTTTAGATTTGGACAAAATATAACTACAAACTGCACAAGCATATTTTTGATGTTTGAATTATATTATGTCAGAAAATCCACATTCTTACTAACTTATTATTCTACCCTGCTGTGGAGCATACAAAACACCAGTTCTTTGAAGAGGTGAGGTACTAGCAAAATTACTTACTTATTTGTCCATAGGACAATAGAATTTTACACTAGCAATGATGAACTATAAGTAACCTTTCAGTTTCCCAGTAGAATTTTTTGTAGTGTTTCCCTTAAAAATCAAGATTAATGTGGGAGAGTCATGGGGGAGAGGGAAGGGAAATTAGGCATGCCAAGAAGCTCTTAAGCATAAATAAGGCTGTAATGACCTGAATTTATCTGATCGGGCAAACATCCTCTACGCTAAAAAGCCAGCATGAAGCTGCAATTCTACACCACTTAATGTTTAAAAGGCTTTTTTCGCTTTCAGTAAGTGCAACTAGCTTATTTCCTATCATTGTGCTTTACAGAAACAACAGGTGAGCAGGTATTAGCACACAAAACCAATACAGTAATACAGTTGGCCTAAAACACCTGGGATAAAGCAGATGCAGAAGGGAGAAAGAAATGTCCACCCCTGACAAAATTTTGTGGTAAAGGAAATATATGCTGACACACAGAATCTTCATACTTAATGTGAGATACTCTGACATATAACTTACAGGATTCTTAACTATACAGAGTTAGGCAGAGGTAAAATTTTACTGTAATTTCAATTGCTGCATTTTATCCTATTAAATATAAATATTAGCCTACATATTTAAGCTTTGGGTTTACATATGAAAGACACTTACTTGGCCGATCCTGTACTTTGTCGATCAAAACAGTATTGTTTAGCTCCACAAAAACAGATTCTGACCTCTCAGGATCATAATCATCCAAAATAGGCAAAGATATTGTGGCTTCGCTTTCATTGGCTGCGAAGATCACATAACCAGTAATGGGTATATAATCTTCTCCTTGTATTGCTCTAACAACATCAGGTGGAAGAAAGGGTGACTTTTCATCATCACCTAAAGTTCTGTATGTAACCACTACTGTACCAAGAAGACCACCAAGCCTTACTATTGTCAGGGAGATATTTTTTGTTTCTTCCTCAACTTTTATTGGTCTGTTTCTCTCAGAAAAGATGAACAGTCCATATGGATCATCATTAGCTAAAACTGTTAATGTTGCATTAGTGTGATTTCCAAGACGACCACTGGACACATTGATGATCAAAACTGAAAACACCTGATCCAGTTCAGGCACGTTGTCAGGAGAAACTTGTATGGTAATATTTGCTCTCACTTGGCCAACATCAAATGTTACATTCCCATATGCAGAGACCAGGTCTTCTGTAAGATCACAGACTATGACCCAATACAGAGTCACCTCAGACAGGGCCCCATGAGTTCTCACAACCTAAGTGGAAAACACAAAGATTTATGTATTTCTTTGTACTATAAGAAAGAAGAACATAAAAGTGTAAAATGGCATACAGCAAAGTCACAGAATCACAGAATATCCTGAGTTACAAAAGATCCACAGGGATTATCAGGTCCAACACCTGACTCCACACAGGACCACCCAAAATCAAATCGCATGTCTGACAGAGTAGTCCAAATGCTTCTTGAACTCTGGCAGCTCAGTGCTGTGACCATGTCCCTGGGGAGCCTGTCCCAGTGCCCGACCACCTCTGGGTGCAGAACCTTTCCCTAACCCCCAGCCTGACCCTCCCCTGTCCCAGCCCCGTGCCGTTCCCTCGGGTCCTGTCGCTGTCCCCAGAGAGCAGAGCTCAGCGCCTGCCCCTCCGCTCCCCTCGTGAGGGAGCTGCAGGCCGCCATGAGACCTCCCCTCGGCCTGCTCTGCTCTGGGCTGAACAAACCCAGGGACCTCAGCCGCTCCTCATACTTCTTGCCCTCTAGACCCTTCACCACCATAGTAGCCCTCCTTTGGATGCTCTCTAATAGTTTATGTCCTTCATATATTGTAGCACACACAGTGCTAGAGGTGAGGCTTCACCAGCACAGAGCAGAGCAGGACAATCCCTTCCCTTGACCATCCAGCATTGCTGTGCCTTATGCTCCAGAACACAGTTGACGATTTTGGCTGCTAAGGCACACTGCTGGTTCATATTTCTCTTGCTGTCAAGCAAAACCCCCAGATCCCTTTCCATGGGGCTGCTCTTCAGCCTCTTGTCCCCAGGCCTGTCCGTACAGCCAGCATTGCCCCTTGCCAGGTGCAGAATCCAGCACTTCCTCGTTTAACTTAATTCCAGTCAACTGTGACCTCTCCAGACTCCAAGACTATTGAAAAATTATTGAGAGAGGTCTTGCAATGACATCAGCCAGCTCTTTCTGTACTTTGGGATTAATCCCACTGGACCCCATAGACTTATATGCATCCAGCTGGAGCAGCAAATCCTGCACAAGTTCAAAGTTGGCTGGGAGTTTATCATCATCACAGTCCTGAAATTCAGAGCTTTGGGTGTCCCCGAGCCCATCATTGGTGTTAAAGACAGAGGCAAAGAAGGCATTAACCTCTGCTTTATTGGCGTACTTATTTGTGAGGTTACCAACCTCAACAAGTAATGGATCAATGTTTTCTCTGCTCCTCCTTTTGCTGTTAGCATCCTTTAAAAAAAGCACTTTTTGTTGTCCCCACAGTACTGGCCAGCTTCAACTCTGAGTGAACATCACCTCTGTAGTCCTTGTTCAACTGACCTTGCTTCCAATGCCCACAGATTTTCCTTTTTCGCCTAAATTCTAGAATAAGATCCCTGCTCAGCCAAGCTGGCCTTCTGCCCAGCTTGCTCAACTTCTGACTCTTTGGAATTGCCTGTTCCTGTGCTCTTAAGAGGTGTTACTTAACTAACCAGCACTGATGGACTCCAATACCTTCAAAAGCAGGTTCCAAGGGGACCTCACAAACTAGTTCACTGAGTAGTCTGAAGTCTGCTGTCTCCATAGCTAGGGCTGAACTTTTGCTGGCAGTTTTCCTCCTATTACCAAAGATTTTAAACTCAGCCATCTCATGGTCACTATGGCCAGGACAGCCTCCAATCACCACTTCACCCACAAGACCCTCACTGTTTACAAGCAACAAATCTGGAGGGCACCTTTCTTAGTCAGCTTCCAGAGTAACTGTACCAACAAGTTATTGTTAACGTGCCTCAGGAATTTCCAGTACCTGTTTGTATTGGCTGTATGGTATTCCCAGCTAACATCTGGGAAGTTGAAGTCACCCACAGGGACAAGGGCAGATGACCTAGAGATATCCCTTAGTTCATTATAGAATAATTTGGCAATGTTGTCCTCCTGGCTGGGTGGTCTATAGCAGACTCCCACAACAACTTCATCTTATTGTTATAACTTATTTCCATGTCCCTTAATCCTTACCCGGAGGATCTTAAGCATGTCATTGCCAACTGCAAGCTGCACACAATCCAGCCCCTCCATTATATACAGTGCAAAGTCATTGACATGATGAGTTAAAAATAAACTAATTTTAAAAACAGTGTAATCTTTATCATCTTAGCTTTGCTGTATTTGTTGTGTCATCAGCACTTACTTTAAAATATTCATACCTCAAATGTAAACAAGTAGAAGTAAATTTAAACTTATATAAAACATTTTAGTTTTAAGCTGAAAGATACACTTTAGAAAGTGAAGTATAAAATGTCAAGACAAATGTACATGATAAAGTTAAGTTAAAATGCTGTAGACCTATTATAAAAATATTGCAGAATGCTCTGTAAAATAGACATAAAAGAGGATTGCATAGCAATATGAGACCCAAAACTTTCTAACCTGCAACATAATATTGCTATCTCCATCTTCAGGCTCAGTTCCATTTACCGAGAGTGACTCAGTACTGAACTCAAAGACGCCATGAGCATCATCAGAAGCCTCAATAGTCACAACGATGTGGGATGCAATTCCCAAGCTGGCTGTAAGTGCAAGTGCCAAAATGAGTTATTTTTTTATACCATCTTTTCTTAAAAGCTAAGGAAGTTTGTTACAAAAAGCACACAGAAAAGCATAACTGGAATATTTCTGCTGTTTTGCATTTTGTGGTGTGTTTTTTTTTTGTTTTAAATGTGGAATAATTATCCACATGGATAAGGAACTCACTTTCAATAATGCAGTCCTGGCAGCCCTTCTATGGAACAACACTCCAAAGCAACATATAAAATGCAAATATTTTAAGAGAGGATCAAAAATAAAATTACTTGTCTAATTAAGGAAAATGAACTAGAATTTAGGGTAGGGGAGAGTTACGTGGTAAAACACAGTGTAAGCAGTGCAGACAGGACAAAAGCAGGTACTATTTTAACTGAAGCTGGAACAAAGAAAAAGCTAGTCCAGGAAATTCTACTACTGTAATGATCATCTTGTGTGAGATAACTTGCTGCTTAGAAAGAGAAAGAGCCTGTCATTTTAAAAAAAATCTGGAAACACAGAAGAGGAAACAACACTTCCCAGGAAGTTCCAAAAAGTGGTTAAACCACAGACTTACTCTCAGGTTCAAACTGAACTCCTTTGTATTTTCAAATAAAACAGAAAATCAGGCTGTCACTGTGGAATAAATTATTTGATTTCGATAATGGGTGCTAACACAATATTTTCAGGTCTCTAGGGTTTAATTCAAAATCCGCCATCATTAGCGTTTCCCTCATAGTAGGTGCTTTTGTTTTCATCTTATTTCTGCATATTGTATGTTTTTAATTTTCTCAAGATTAAATTATCTTTGTTTTCTGTATGTTGTGACAAAAATAGACTTCAAAAATGAAAAATAATCAAAGCATTCTTTTAGAAAAAAAAGAGCTAACACCACTTTTTATTAAGAGTATTTTTGAGATGCAGAGATCAAAGCATAAAGCAAGTGGCAAAAGAAAGTATCAAAACACACAGTCAGGTAATTTTTAAATTACCTTAAATTTAAAAAGTTTCTCTCCTCTTTGCTCTCCAGAAAATTTTACAAAATTTACAAACAAAGCTAATTTTTCTAACTACTTCTGGAATAACTACATTGTGTTCTATAAAAATACAGCTTTGAAGATAGAGAAGCTGTTATTTTCTGTATTACGGTTAGTATTGACTGTTGTTGAAATTAAGCCTTTTTTAAAATGGGAAAGAATGTTTTGACAGGACTCTATGATATATCTCAAACCACAAGCAAAATAACACTATGATAAACTGTGTCAGTAGTGTAGTTCATGAGGGATATTACAGTTAGCATAAAGAAATAAAGATTAATCCAAAATGCTTACCATGCTGATGGACAGTTGGAAGGAAGAAATCCATGTTCCCATCACCACTACCACTGCCATCATTTCTAAAGAGCTCAGCAACTTTAAGATGACAGACATACAGATATATACACATATATACATTTATAAATCAGAGCGCAAGCAAAGAGAAATTTAAACTATTCTGGACAACAGGAAAAAAAGAGGGAAGCACTCTAGGAAGGTATCAACTTTGCTTCTGAAAGTGTACAGGAGTTCTAATAAAGACTGAAATATTTACATATGCCACCTCTTACTTAATTTATGACATTGGAAATAGCAATGGGAAGTCAGAATGAAAGAAAACACATACACATAGTTTATCTTTCCTCTCTTTCCCTCTTTGTGTCCCCATTTTGTATTTCCCCTTTCTCACTCCTAACTGAGGCTTGTCATGGAGGAATCTAAATTGAAAAAAAAAAAAAAAAAAAAGGTAGGGGAGACGATAAAGTCCCTCAAGCTCCTTATTCTAATATTTTCTCACAAAGTGAAAATGTTGGGAAAATCTGCAGAAAACTTAACTAATGGGGACTTCATAAGCTTTGTGTTTGTGTTGGAAAGGCCAAAAAGAAGGCTCATTTTAAAAAGGCTATATAGTTACTGGATTACTAAAGTTAGTTGTAAATTTTCTGTCACAACAATTTGAAAGAGAAAAGTTTGACTCCTTTTAACAAAACAACTATTCAACCAAAAAGACAAAATACGTGAAAAGTCTCAAGACTTTACCAAAAGAATCACTGAGACCATGTTGCACCATAGACACATACAATCATAGCAGAGAGCTGGATTAATTCAAGGAAATCTGATACATCCTCCCAGAAGGGACCACACTTGCAATTTCTGAATTGTTTAAAAAAATAACATCAGTTTAAAAAAAAAAAATCAATTTATGGCTGTCAGTGTTTCTAATTACTTTTCCCTCCAACAAGCTTTACAATCTCCGTTAAAATTTTTCTCAAATGGAAAAAAAAATCTGTAAGGTATTCAGGGGTTTATGTGGCAGCACCACTATGCTTTGCCGTCCCTTCAGACTAGCCCTTCAAACCAATAATTCTTTCAAGTGTTTGTCTTGTTCTTACAGACAGTTATCTACGAGCTACCTCTGCAGCTACAGCTCAGCAAACTCCCTATGGCCCTCAACATCCACAGCCTATTACTGCTATAATCCATTTGACCTATGTATTGCAGTTCTTCTGATTTCACTCATGTGGAAGAAAAAACAAAACAAAACAAAAAAAAACCAAAACAAACAAACAAAAACACAACACTTTGACTGTTTAGCCTTAAATATTTTATAAATATTCCATATTTTTGAAATGCAACATATTGCTAATATATTTTTGCATTATTTTAGTTCTCATTACCAACCATGAAGTTATACAAAGTGAAAAGCAGCAATTGCCTTTAGATGACCTAACAGATGGCAGTGATACACTTTCCCTAATACATGGTAATAATATACTTGCTATGGGATCTGGTTGTTTCCACCAAGGATTAAGAAAAGAACTGAGGAACAGTTCTTCCCTACGAAAAAAGACAGCTGTATGGGGGTGGGGATGTAGAGGTGCTTTTTGTTTGTTTTCAGAAATAACATAGAAAATAATGCCAAGAAAGACAAGATTTTTATGAACGAGTAGAGGTCATGAAAATACAACTAAGGGCCTGATATATGTGCCTTACCTCCTCCCTCTGGGTTCAACAGCTCCACTTTAAACGTTTTTTCTAATTCAGGAATAGTATTATCAGTGATGTTAACAGTAATGTACTTGTATCTTTCTCCTGGCTGAAATTCCAGTGTACCCACAACAGCCTGCAATATAAGAGCTCTTCATATTTTTGTTCAAGTCTAATGTTTTCATCCATGTAAAAAAAAGAAACAGAACCTTCATTTTGTCTTTTTCAAAACATCTACTTTTCCTCACTTAAGCTTTAAAAAAAAATCTGAAAAATCTGTTTTACAAAAGAAAAAAAAAAAGAAGAAGACATCTAAGTTGACATACTGGTGAGCATCTGCATTCATGTACATTTTTCTTATTTTTCTGCACAAATGATCAGTTGGACAAGCAAGTGCAGATACACGCAGGTTATTTTGCTAGGCATATACAAATCCCAGTATGTACAAGCATAATGTTAACCTGTACATGCACTTGAATAATATGGTCTGTAACAACAGCAAAACTCACAAATTGCTACACTGAAAACTCTGTTAAGAAAAAAAAAAAAAGTTCAAAACCAGAGGCTTTTCCTAGACAATGCAACTTACTGCAGAGAAAAGAATGGAGAAGTCACATGATGTATATTTTTAAGTGAATATTACATATCCATTTGCCACATCACCTTGTAAAGTAGTCTTTCTGTGAAAGAATCATAGCTGGGCTAGAGCAGTCAAACTGAAAGCTATCTCCACGATAAATAACTCTAATTAATTCCAAAACAATTATACCACCTTGGCAGTTGCCATACCTGATAATCTTTGGGACTGAAAGCTGTGACTGGCACTGTTCTGTATTCCACCAGAACTGTTCCAAGAAGGCCTTGTGCACGAACTACCAGTAATCTGACGTGTCCAGCTTCTTCTTTAATAGTAATATGGGGCACAGAAGAGGCTGGAAGAATCATTTTATCACCTGGCTGAGGAGGTGGCCCCACAGAGAACTGGAGCAGACCTGGAAGACAAGAATTACTACTTACATGGCTTTTCATAACAAATTTTAAAGATGATAAACAATTTAAATAAAGTGATTGATAACATATCTTGTGATGGTTCTGAAATTAAAAACCACATATACCAGTATACCCTTAAGCCTCAATCACACTATTTCCAGAGATGTGCTGTGTGCCTTACCCTCTCTCACTGATATTCTTGTCAGTCTTGATAAAAGGCACAGCACAATAATAAAACCTTCTCTTCCCAAAAGAGCCTCACAGGCCACGGTTTTGCGTATTTACTGGTACAAGACATATGGAGAAATGACTCTCATTGTCAGGAATTCTCATTTGATGAAAAACCTGGACAGGATCAACTACATGCAGAGCCTTTATTTGCCCTCACAAGAGAATCATTGCTTGTTTGGGCAGGGAAGATTTGAGGCCTTTTTGTAAAATTATAAAAGAAAACTAATTCAGTATTCATTCATGTATATAAACAATGAATTAATTCAAGTTAGATAAAGTGGAATATATGAGATTGCTTCCTCAACTATTACAACCAAGCAAAGTTTTCATCTGACTGGAAAGAACTACACAATAATCTGAAACAAAGCTGTATAATTCCCATCATTGTTACCGTATGGGTGGTCACTGGCTTTGATGCTGATATCAGTAGTTTCCTTTTCTGGATCTATACTTGCTCCACTGGTAGGAGTTGAACCTAGTTTCCCATCTCCAGACACTGCAGAGACTAATGTCACACGGAAATATTCATTTAACTCCGGAATGTCATCATCAATAACATGCAAATTTAACACCTAGAGAAGGACCAAATCATGGAGAAATCAAACCATGCAACATTCTTTGATTAGTCAGTCAGCTGTATCTGCTGTATAGTTCTGAAAGCAAAGGACACTATTTTTGCTCTCCACATAAATTCAACTAATTTCTAAGATAACATTTTATGTCTAGAATATGCTTTCCAAAAACAATGCTTCCAAGCTACTGGAAATGGAAGGCATATTTTCTGAATTGTTTCAAACTACATAAATAAGTGATAATAAATACTTGTTTGGTTGGTTTTGTATATCTTCACAAAAGCAGAGTTTAATTTCCATGTACTGAACATGAAATATCTGATAAATTTTAAAATCTTTTTGAAATTATGCTTATGAAGAGACATTACAGTGATTAATCCAATTTAGAGAGCAAATAAATTGAGCTTATTATACCACCTGACACTTTGACCTGCAGATCATACGATTTACTAACATAACCTTGCTCTAAACACGCTAACACATTCACTTCAGAAAATTCCATCTTTCTTTATGTTTCGATATGGTCGGACAAACATATAGAAAACATTTAAGTAGCTGATCATATTTAGAGGCATGGTAATGAGTAGATTACAAATGTCAGTTGAAAGTCCCTTAGGATATCCCACCTGAAGAGCAGCTTGCTACCAGCCCGTTTCTTAGAGCCATGCACATTAGCTCCTCTGTATGTATGCAGTAAATTGGACCAGTAAGCTGTGTAGCAAGAGCCTACATCAGCCATTTTCTGCCACTAGATAGAGTAATGTGGGCCTCGTCTATGTTGCCATGCTAGAAAAGCTTTGGAAATTTCTGCTATATATGATTGTATGAAATGCAGTAATATCATTTCACAGAGAAATAAAGCTGAATGAACAAACTATTATAACATGAATGAACTATTTTCAGATACCACACGCTTTTGCCAGTCATCACATTATCCAGATTCACAGTTCTAGTGAAGTCACTGGGATCCCTGCAAATGACTTCAGCGAATTTGAGTCCACATTGACTTCTGCAGCCTGATATAAGTGAAACTGAGGATGGTATTTTCTACTCACAATTCATCCTTATTATACAAACAATAATAGAAAGTGTATGTTGTTTCTACAGTACTGTGGTCCCGCACCACTTCTTCAAATAAATTTAACAATTCTGTGCTGTACATCAGGATTGAATTCATTGAAACAGATTATTTTTATTTCTATTTCTAGCACACGCTGTTTATTACCACAGAATTTTAATCATAGGACAGCCCACGTTGGATGGGACATCAAAAGATGAAGTTCAATGTTTCATGGAAAAAAAAAAAATAGATGAAATAATCCAGCACCATGTTCAACTGCATCTTAAGCACCCCTGGTGATGGGAATTCTACCATAGAACCATACATTGGTTTGGGCTGGAAGGGACCTTAAAGCCCACCCAGCGCCACCCCCTGCCATGGGCAGGGACACCTCCCCCCAGCCCAGGCTGCCCTCAGCCCCATCCAGCCTGGCCTTGGGCTCTGCCAGGGATGGGGCAGCCGCAGCTCCTCTGGGCAGCCTGGGCCTGGGCCTCACCGCCCTCTGAGGGAAGAATTTCCTCCTTCACCCCCTCCCTCGCCCTGCTGCCCACGCTGCTGTTGGTGCAGCCCAGGGTACGGGTGGCTTTCTGGGCTGCAAGCACACATTGCCGGCTCATGTCGAGCTTCTCATCAACCACCACGCCCAGGTCCTTCCCCCCCCAAGGGGTGCTCTCAGTGCTTTCTCTGCCCAGCCTGTGTTTGTGCTTGGGATTGCCCTGGCCCAGATGCTGAGGTCGGGACAACCCGACCCTGTCCCTAAGGAAGTCGTTCCAGTAGTTGTAAAAAATTTCAAGACAAAACCTCTCCCACTCTATCTTTGTACTCTTTGCCCTCTGTCTTCTCCTGTGGTTTCTTGAGAAGAGAGAGCCTCTGTCAACTCTGGAGCTGCCCTTTAGGTACTGTAATAATGGGATCAAAGTCCCCTTCTAAAGGGTGAAAAGATCTAACCCCTTGAGTCTTTCCTTAGAGGACAGGTTCTCCAGCTCTTTGATCATCTTTCTGGCCCTCTTTTGGACCTCCAGTCTGCCCACATAATTTTTTAATTGTGGGCCTCTGTAGCTTTGAATTCCTACTCTTCAGTGTATCCTGGTATCCTGGTATTTCTTTTTTCTTTTTCTTTTTTTTTTAAACTAATTCAGATAAGGAATTTCGTAAGACTTTTAGAAAGCTTTCTCAGAAGCAGCTAAAGCTTCCCTTATGTATCATTTCTCTTTCTCTCCCCCAACTCAGAGATGCAATTCTGATTACCAATTTCAGGTGTCTCTAAGGCCAGAATATTGAATAATTTCCTTATGTTCCAGTTGCTCGCACACTTTATGCAGAGGAATAGATTAAAGCAGACAGTAATCATTTCAGGGAGACTCAAAAACAGCTATTGTTACAAGAACACCTTTAATCTCCTGTTTCTGATTTTGAATTTAAAAGGAGACAGAACCTGGATAGCCTTGAGTGCAAGAACAGCAATGAATCTTACTATTGCCTATTTAATTGTTGTGGACATAAATTTGAGTTACAACACTCAGATCAAACCTGATCATTTTCCAATTTCGAAAGTACATGGACTATCTACACTTTTTAAAGTATATGTACACATACACATAAATACAGTTAATATTTTTTATGTATATGTACATATATCTAATATGTACATGCACACATGGTGTCTTTTGAACTGACATATACACAGAGCTACAAATAACACTTTCTTGTTGTCAGGGATGGAAAAAAAGAAAGAAAGAAAATATATATATAACAAAAAAATAACAACATAAAATAACAAAATAAAAAATAATAAGAAGAAAAGCCATGTGAAGTAAACACTCTCTAGTATGCAAACCAGCCAAGCACCCTCAGAAGGTATTTTCCAGGAGGTTTGTAAAGGACAGGATGAATTGTTAATAGGAAGGTAGGGTTTACCTCTGATCTCTGCCAAGGAACGAATGTGATAGTGCCACTGCTATTAGAAAAATCGGTAACAGAGTAATTAATGCCAGTGGAATCAACCTGTGAGATAATGTACTTTATATACACATAGTCTAGGGCTCCCCTTGTACGCTCCACAACACAGGATATAGTGGAACCTTCATCAGCAGTCTGGAAGAAAGCAAAAATTTGGAACGTTTATTACTGTCAAAGTAAATCAAGGCAATTTCATTAAATAACACGAAAATATTTAATGCCAGACAAATGTTCAAGTAAAAAATTGCTGTCATGTTACTTTCAGCTCTTTTGGAGTGTTAGGAAGCTGAAACTGACCTTGATGCCAATCAGAACAATCCTAGTGGAATCTGCAAAAGTCTGATGCCTCCCTGAGGACTATTAAGGTAACAAATAACAATACACTGCAGTTCGTCCTGGACACAACCCCTTTCCTAAAACTATGCGTCAGAGACAGAATCAATATGCTTGAAATGTACCTGTCGAAAGCAAATGAAACTATTGCTTTATAATAACGTCAATATTGTAATTTTCCTTAGCAATAATTTAAAGAAAGATTTGGATCAGCACTTTCTCTAACCAGACACACTATGGATAGAAATAAACTATACCATCATCATTCAGAAAAACAGATTTTTCTCTTCTACTGTCCTCCTTACAATTCTGTATCTTCACAGATAACATGACTTCTGCAGCGACAACTTCACGTCTCTGGAATGAAGCTTTAATTGGTACTGACCTTCTATTTTAGAAAATAACGTTCATAAAATTAACATAGAAAATAATTTTATCTGAAAGTTATTGGAAAGGTTAAAGCTATCTTATGCATTAGATAAATTTCAGGGCTGCTTTGTAAGAAAGCATAGATACTGTGTGTGACTTCAGCTGCCTAGTAGACAGATATGCACAGTTAAACTACTGGTAAAAAAATGCTGTGTTCCTGCATCACCACTAAGAGCTCTAATACTTCCCTGGTGAAATGGACATATGATAGGTGCAAAACAATTACCGTGCCATATAATTATTTTTTTTCTTCATGGTTGGCTGATGATCTGTGGCATCACAGCGTATCAGAGGTACTTGAACCTGAAGGAATCTATTATCATAGCATATGGTAGGCACACAATAAGCAAACTGAACCAAACTGAAAACTAGTATCACTCAGGCAAGACAGTTATTTTAAAAACATCATAAGCACTTTGATTAAAAAAGAATGTAATTAAAGCTCATAAGAGTTCCCAAATGAAAACTATATTAAATTTTTTTTTCCACAAAATAATCCAATACCAGTAGAGATAGCTATCATGTTATTCCCCCTTATAATTGATTAAAGAAGTAAAGAATGATTTATGTTTATTTCAAGCCTCCTCAAAAAGTAGCAAGTTTACACTCTGCATATAGAATGGATACCACTGAAAAAAGATTTCATCTGTTAAAACTAAAACAACAAAAAAAACCACTACTAAATCAACCAACTGACATCAAACATATGCAAATTATAACTTAGTTTATGACAGCAAATGAAGGTGGAAAAATCCATAACACTTTGTCATTGCATGATCTCTAGTAAAATTATCTCAAACACATCATGTGACACAGAAAACTAAAATAAAAATCTTTGCAATAATCCATTCTCAAAAAAAAACCAGAGAATTAAATCTTACATTTTAACTGGTAACTCAAATGTAACAGAAGTGAAGGTAAAATATTTTTCTAGAAAAAAAAAATTAAGCCTTAGTCTTCAGTTTATATAGTAAACTAAATTTTCTTAACCATTTTTTTCTTTAGTTTTTTAAAATTATATAGTAAATCCCAGTGGAACTGAGGTTGTATTAACAGAACATATGCATCTCCAAATCCTAGGAAAACTTTGCTTAACCACAAAAGCAAACACTGCAAAATCTAGGGTTTGTTCAGGTCACTTGGTCCTGCCATTTAGCTTTCTGTGCCTGAAATATCACCTACAATTTCCATTATGACCACCTTACCTCAGGGATACATGCTCCAGTGAAGCCAAATAAACCATTAGCATTATCACTTTTCTGTATTCTTAATCTTGCTGTGGTGTTTTCTTGTGAAATTCGAGCTCCACCACGCACAGAAATGAGCTTTAGTATGAATAATTCTTCTCCTTCTTCCTCTTTGTCATCCTTTGCAGACACGATGAATGATTTATTGGTCTCTCCTTGCCAATACTCCAAATACCCAGAGACAGGGTGGACATCACTTTTTGCAGGAGTTGCATGAAGTTCATAGATCTCTGCTCGTGTCAACTTACGCTCATAAAGCCTTACATCCTGCATTAACCCTGTGTACCTACTGCTGCCGTTGATTCCTGCTCCAATTCTTACTATTCCTGGACCTGAGAAGGAAATTATAATTTTTTCTCATGTTATTGTATTTGTATGAAACAGTCAGCAACTGACTACCTGTTTTTCTTAAAAACCAATGGTAAACTGTTCATTGTCCCTGGATGAGGAATCATATTGATCTTGAGATCCAAAATCAGGAGGTTCCTTGAGCCTCATCTCAATGTTACAGGTAAGTCCTCACAGGCCAAACAATTCCATCCTATGCTGTCCAAGTTTTTCATCCTATTAGTTCTAGCAGCACATTATCATCATCCCTCATTTTTATAAGTCTTACAGACTTGAGGCTCCCTCTTTCCTCCACAGATTTTCAGAGCAGAACTGCAACCCCTTTTAGCCCTTGTTTTGCTGAACAAATCCTACTTTGTTTCCCTCTGCTAGGGCAGCTGATCCATTCTGATGATACTCATGATTACTGCATTAACCCTTCTGGACATCCATTTCATCCACCACACTGTAATTCCATGCAAATTCCAAACTCTTTTTACAACAGCATTTATATTTCTCTGTCTCCAAACTATAGGATCACAGCTGCCTCATATTCATTCCTACTCTATCCTATTCTGTGCCATGCTATGCTCTTGTGCTAAAACACACACATCAGCTGTTTTCAGTTGCCTTTCAGAAAACGAAAGAAAACAAACAAACAAAAAAAGCTGTGCTCTTCAGTGTATTGTCATACATATGACACTGAGTGGCAGTTGTAGAGATGAGCAACCACAGGAACTGATAAAAGTCCCAGGGCACAAAGTGGAGGATGCTGAGAAAAACTGGGCTGCTATGCACACCACTGTGTATTACCCAACATTCAACGGAGAGAGATGACATACTTGCCTTACTATTGCATTATCCCCAGACACACGCCATCCCCACTAATAAAGAAAATTTACAGCACAGACATATCCTTCTAGCAATAAAAGCATAATTGCATTTCACATATATTTGTTCTAGAAACCGAGGGAGGGAAAAAAAAAAAACCTCTCAGCCTCTCAGCTTAGCTACAGTACTGCAAGTGTGATGGAAATTACTAATTGCAGAAGTACTATTCTTTTTACAAATGGAAAATTTGATTTCTTAAACTTCAACCTGGAATTTTAAAAGCAGAAATAAAATAGTACACCATACAATTAATAGTCCTCTACTCTCACTCAACATCGCAGCAGTTTGAATTTTTTAGAACATTCACACAATTTCCATAGGCTTTCTGAAAATCCTCAAAGAATTCTTATCCATTCCTTTCAATTAACTTAACAGATATAATCATTTCAGTGTATTTCTTCCACCTTTGAAGTGGCTAGACTATGCATTTCAGAGCTTTATATATGGAGAAAAATAGCAAAGGCTCACCATCAAGAATTGCTTCTCCTTTTAGACTCTTCATTCCTCCCAGAACTAGAATTCCATCAACGTAAAATTCAATTATACTTTCATCCAGAGTAATCAGAACGTGAAGCCAAGTATTCTCATCCAGGTATTTCATGACTGATGTTTTAGCCATGTATGTCATATTGGACCCTAATGCTGTATAATGAAGCACTACAGAAACATGAGAATCATTTGTCTGAATTTTCACACCATAATATAAAGTCCCATTATCGTTATCCTTTTCAACTATATAGCCATCTGTACTGACATTAGGAATTAACCAAGCTGAAAATGTAAAATTGGTTACTGCATTATTTCCATTGTTATGGGTATTCAGGACCGATAATGCCAAATGCATCCTCTTTTCCACTGAAATACAGAGCGTCTGTTCCACTGTGATGGCGCCTCATGTGGGGCTGTGATTGTACTGAGCTTGGGAATGATCCAAGCAACAAGAAATCTACCATTGATGGCAGTCCAGCTTGGAAGGTACTAGACAGTATTTCCCAACCTAGTCGGACAACACCAAAGGTGCCTTGCTGTCTCCAGATGGTGAAGTCCGTAATATAGGAAAGGTCATCTTCAGAAAGAGTATCTTCCACTAT
This sequence comes from Anser anser, assembly GCF_964211835.1. NCBI lineage: Eukaryota > Metazoa > Chordata > Aves > Anseriformes > Anatidae > Anser > Anser anser. Next base: position 26,309 of record NW_028153925.1, read on the forward strand.
CTCTCTGTCCTGGCTCTCTGGATCTATAACAAACACTCCAAAAGGGTCATCATTGAAAGGGATCATGACAGTTACAGTAGGACTGGTTTCAGATAACTGACCACCAGGACCAGGAGACCCACCTGCGTAATAGAAGTTAGAGTAAAAGTTAATGATTAAACAACACACTCAGAAAAAAGTTTCAAAGTACTTTTTTTTTTTTTTAATAAAACAAGTTTCTAAAAAAACCTCAAACCCTCCTTTAAGATCCTCTGGACTTATAGCAAATGATCTAACTTGAAAATTACATAGGTTAATTGTATTATTCTTAAAACACTGTGCTGATGTAATTTCAGTAGAAAACAAACCCACATGCTATTTTTCAGCTGTAAAACACACAGATGTCTTTCAGGTGAAACATGACAAGGTCCATCTTTTCTTAATTAGCCAATAAGGTAGGTTACCTTTGATTCGTTTGATAAGCATGGGGGCCAAATTCAATTCTTGTATTGCTCAAAGACTTACAGGAATAGAGAATGGCAAAATCTTGCCTGTTGCCTCTGATACAGAAGTACATACACCTTGCAGAAACAGTAACCAGTTGTGTGTTAAAACTGCTGCCCAGTCCTGGTGTTAGTCATCTATCTTTGCACAGTAAGAATTCATGATATGAAGATCATGTTGTGAATGGAGAATCTCCGTGTTCAAAGTGTACAGTGATCTACCTGTTATAAGCAGGAAATCTTTTGTACATCCGTATGGACTTCACTTACAGGAAAGGCCAACACACATTTTCACTTGTATCAGAGCACAGAAGACCATGAATAGTACTAAAGTGGAATTAATCCAGATTAGGAAATGTGTCCAGTAGCAATTTAAAGTTGTAATTTAAGTCATGTGAAGTGGTAACTACAAGTATTTTACCTCCTCTAGGGAAACAAACAAACAAAAAAGCAACCTCTATTATGGTAGACACACATAACCTTTAATACCTTTGTTATTTCTTTGTTAGTATCTTTGTTTTATATTTTGTGCATGGAGATCTATGTATCTGAAATTCAGAACTCTTGGTTTTTGAAATGAAACTTCTGAACTTTAAGAAGTTTAATTTCAAAAACCAAGAGGCATCCCTTTTAAAGTTCAGATCACCAAAATGTGTTTAACAGTAATTCGGGAACTGAGTAACTCTCTATATATGGAAATCAAGATTAAATGAAAAATAAGACCTAAAACCTTACCAGAAAAGCATAGGATATCAAGACATGATTCAAAGCAATGCTCTTTCTAGTGTTGGTTTCTTTTTGATTGATTAAACATAACTCTTTTCTACCAGATATGAAGGAAATGGTGATATGGAAGACAATACCTGAAGCATTCACCAACTTTAGAATGTAAAATTCATTGAATTCAGGAATTCTATCTGAAATGGCACGTAGTGTTATTGACTTCGACCTTTCACCATCCATGAAGCACACAGTCCCATAAGTTTCATAGAATTCTTCTCCTGGCTTCAGTGCAGAGTTATTATCAAACAACTGCCAGGTCAAAGAAACATTGCCGAAGTGTCCTCTGTGTCTCAAAATCCTGTTCAGTGATACAGAAAGAATGAGAGTCCTGGCAGGCATGCATCAGCGTTGAGTAGAAAAGGAAAATGTGGAGACTCCTTTTACTGTAATCTTCCTTACAGTAAGAAGTAATATACTATGTAATATAAAGTAAAATGCTAATATACTACAACTGTTCCATGAAGCCTTCCTTTTAAAGGCAACCACTTTTGCAGTACAATTCTACTCCCGGAATACGTACTTTAGAAAACAGAAGTAGCATACGCAGGTCCATGCAGAATACTACTGTGAAGCTACACATCACTGTGTCTTGTAATTCCAATTTATAATAATAAATATGAATGCATAATAGTTCAGAAAGTTAACATTAAAAATTAATATACTTGGACACTCTTAGACAGGAAAGAGAATCATCTACATTTAACCACAAACGTTTCTCCTTTCAGTCATCAAGTCTACTTAAACTTTTTCTTACACTTGTATTAAATTAGAATTACATTCTACGGCTTTCAGAAATCTACTGTTATTTGTGATTAAGAACGTAGTAAATGAAAAGATTTTTTTTTTTTTGGTAACTATCTGCTAACACAATTACACTAATTTCAAAAAGGCACTACAAATAAAAAGTGACCCATACAGTGCCTTTATTAAGAGTGCGCTTACATACAGGAAGTTTGCTTCTGTCGGTTTGCACGGTGACATAAAATGCCTTATAAATAGATTATATCAGGTTGAAGAATTAGTTCAGCTAAACTAGTCCAGCCACAGCAACACATTTATGTTGTTTCTGCTTCCAAAGGTTTTTCTTCTGTGGCGTTAACCAGGGTGCTCTATCCCAGCTGTGTAGCGCTGCTGCACTAACTCCAATTACCTCATTAAAACCTCTGTGTTTTCGGTGGTTTGGTTACATGCTACTTTGACCACTTTTTTATATGCTACACAACTGTCAAAGTAGTGACAGTATGGAAGAGACAGATCCCTAGTAAATATATTTTATCAATGATGACTGAGCAGGTTCCTCAGATGTTGGAGATCTTGGTATCCTATAATTCCATAAAGCACCTGTATATAAGCATGTTTACATCAAAACAATATTCTTAACACCACCAAATCCACAAAAATTATCCTGCAGATTAGACTATAAAGGACAAAAAAACAACAAAGCCCAAAACAGTGAACAGCACAACAACAAACACACAATGAACTTAATATCCTCTTTTCTTGAGACTATTCATATTTCAGATGTATTGACACAAGCATAAAGAACCAATTCACAGCCATAAGCATCTGCTTCAAGGCTTTAAAACAAACAGACAAAAAAAAAAGGATGATTTTTTAAATGCAAGAAGAACCTCTTCCCTAACTATTTGCACTATCGCATTTATTGTGACCTAACTTCTCTTTACAGCCTGTCTCAAGATTTCTTAACGAAAAATCATTTTTTCATCCAATTAAAACCCCATAGTAAATTTATGAAATGAATGTAACAAGGCGAGATGCCAAGTGCATTCAATTTTTAACCCTGCTAATTCTTCAATATATCATGGTGGCACAAAGGAAAATACTTTCAAAGGTCAGACTAATGAAGAGTGTCACATCCGGACTTTAAGTATAGATTTCAATCTGTAATTAACAGATAAAAGAAAAAAAAAAAATACAAAAACAGAAAGAAAGAATACAGTAGTTTGCAGTTGAAAATTTCAAAGATGGGTACAAAAAGCCACCTAGTGCCACACAGTTTTATTTAGCTATTTGTTGAGTGGTTTTTTTTCTTTTTCTGTCAGCCTAGGTTATATTGTGCTCAATCATTGAGATTTTTCTGTATCTACAGGTTCCTGAGATTATAACAGAACATCAATGCTGAAGTCTTATTTAGTTACATTTCAACATGAGCTTCTGTGCACTTTTTAATATTTACTGTGTACTCCATAGTATTACAGGTGATGTCTTCAACACATTACAAATCATTTAATCCAAAATTTTGTAAAACTGTTTTTCTATAGTGCACTTCTATCAATGCACACTTGTGCATTTGATTTAATCAAAGTGCTATTTATAAAGTACCACATACACCAGTTCCAAAAGAGTGCAAAGATATTCTTTAAACGTTACTTACCAAAAAATGTTACTTTTGCCTTCTTCAACTGGCTTCTCTAAAGGTTCCAAAGAGAAAATTCCATTAGGATCATCATTTGCTTCAATAATAACTGTTGCCATTCCAGCCTTAAAGATAACTGTATCTCCTAAAAAAGAGGACAATTATTATTATTAAAATTGGAATCAGAAATGTAGGTAACTCTAAATCCAATTATGTTTTCTACTCACTACAATTGCTTTTATACAAAGAAAAGGACAATTATAAAAGTCAGTGAAAAACAGAATTTGAGGTATTCAGCAGCAGGCAAATCAGAGTAAAAGTATTTAAGTAGTGTACCATCCAGAGAGCAAGACGTAAGATTTTCAGGAAAAATGACATGAACTGAGAAGATGTGATTCTTACTACACAGTATCCTTGCATGTAGTTGTTATGTGAGGTAACATTTTCTGTTTGATCATCTGGACAAGTCAAAAGAATAAGATATTCAGAGGTACAGAATAAAAGAGTAAGGTATTCAGAGAGCCCCGACCTTCTTTAGACCTAGAAGAAAAGTATTGCATTTAAACTAAATACAAGCTATGAGCAATGTCTAAGAGTTTATTCACTCCCATATCAAAGAATATCTAAAAGGAAGAAACATAAGATTCTTATTATGTAGATGGGAAGCTAGCAGGCTTTCAGTGTGCATATTAGTACAGGTAAATATTAAGGGATGTTAATTCTAACTCCATTGCATTGTCCATAGATGAACATAATGTGTCCACACCCACCCCATTTTTTGTCTTCTTTGAAAGTGTCCGACTAAATTTTGTTCCACGTTAAACAATGTGCTTATTCCTCTAACTTCATATACCTCTATTTGTATTTTCTCTCAGGAACAACAGTCCCCAAAAAAATTTCAGAACAGTCAAGGCCACTGTATGTAACCAATCATAGAAAGAAAACCAACTTTTGCTTTCAGGAATATGTATAGAAATATTCTTTATTCTTAGTGATTCTAGAATGGCTGTAAAACTATATGATGCTCATTTTAGAGGAAAAAGGAGGCTATGGATACCCATTCCCCATGTGCTAGGAGAAAAGCCATGATATGTTCCCAATGGGGTAGTATTGGGAGCTACCAGTAGATCCTGAAGAAAGTTATTAAAGTAGAAAGAGACAACAAAAGAGAAAACTTATGAAGGAAGAAGAATGGTTTTGTCTAATCCTTTCCCTAGTCTGATATTTTATAAGAGACCTGGGTACTACAGTGAATACCAGCCGACCTTGGGAAATAGCTTAGCTGCCTTATACTCAAATTACTGCTTTCCCTGTCAACCTCTGGCTGCCTGCTACCAATGTTCAGGGAAGGATTCAACTCAAGATCAATGCTGCCTTGTGAGAACCTCACAGGCCAGCCGCAGGGTGTCCACTGTAGCATGACCTCAATCACTTCAGTCTTATCGACTGCTAAAGACTAAGACCATCAGAGACTGTAATGAGAACTAAGATGCTTAGCGTGCTTACAGATGAAGAAATCTAATTTTAGGTTTCCTAATCTTGAATTGAATACCTGGTAGGTATTTTACTTTGAGAACGTGTCACACAATCTGAAGGTATAGTCTGATGGTTAATTGCCATCATCTTTCTTTGCTTTATTAAATTACAGCCCCTCAGGTTTCAATGGCTGATTCAATACAGCTTTGCTTTGCATTGCAAAGATTTGCAGCAGATTCAGAGCCTGTTATTACCTCTCAACTAGAGAACAGTAAAAAATGAAGGGCAGTAAATTAAAATTTGATAACACAATTGCAAATGACTCTCCCACAACACCATGAGTTTTGTTGGAGCTAGGTGTGGGGAGGGTCTTTATTAAATACTTAGGGCTCTGGAAAAATTATGAATTTCTTATACTTCACTTTTATTTTCTCATGTATATTACATAACAGTGATAATTTATTCTAAAAGATATGTATTTCAAAAACGTGAGGAATGGGCTGAATAATTTTGGTCATTCCTTTTTAAGTGTAAACTTTGAAAAATAAATAAATAAACAAAAATACGTTATTTCTAAGGTAATAAATCCTTTCTTTAGAGGTGGTCCCCTGGGTAAATTGTGACATATATTTTTCTGCAAATTA
>NW_028153924.1:2500-20000 GCF_964211835.1 Anser anser
GCACCGCTTCAGGAGCAGAGTCCCCGCTCTCTCCTATAGACGGACACAAAAGTCACCGCCCCCGAAAAGCTCCAAGACCTTTTCAAGAGACCCGCAGCGAGGCACCCGAGAGCAACCGACTTTTACCTCGACGTAACTGGAGGCAGAAAGAAACAGCGACGCCTACGACACCTTCCGAGCCGTCTCACGACCTACTCATCTACCGCTAGCCCCACGGCACGCCGCCAAGTCCCGTCCGAGTCAGGGTAGACGTGGCCGCCGTTCCCACAGCCCGACCGTCAGCGACCTCCTCCAGGCGGGCAGACGGGGCGCCCTCGGTAGGACACGGGTAGACCAGGCGGCCACAGGGGGACACGGTACACCTCCCGACCGCGGGAGGACACGGGGAGACCCGCCGGCCGGGAGCGAACGCCGTCGGTCTGCCTTCCTTCGCTTTTCGCACGGGCCGTTCCGGCCCTTTTCGGAACTTTTCGGGCCTTTTCGGACCTTTCCGGCGCTTTTCGATGCTTTTCGCGTGGACGGACCCACTCGGGAACCGCGCGACCGACCGACAGACGGATGCCTTCGGACGCGCGCGCGCGCGCGCGCGCCCGTCGGTGCCGGGCAGACCCCGACGCCGTTCTCGCGGCCGGCCCCGCTGCAGCGACCCCTACAGGTCGCCACGGGCTACGCAAACATGGCGACCGCGGCCGGGTAGACCTGGCGGCCGCGGGAGGACACGGTTACGTCAGGCGGCCGCGAGGGGGCGCGGGGGGGCCCGGTAGACCTGGCGGCCGCAGGAGAACACGGGGAGACTAGGCGGCCACAGGAGGACGCGGCACACCCGGCGACCGCAGGAGGACACCGGCAGACCCGCCGGCCGGGACCGAACGCCGTCGGTCGGTCTGCCTTCCTTCGCTTTTCGTACGGGCCGTTCCGGCCCTTTTCGGCCCTTTTCGGACCTTTTCGGCCCTTTCCGGCGCTATTCGGTGCTTTTCGCGTGGACGGACCCACTCGGGAACCGCGCGACCGACCGACAGACGGATGCCTTTGGACGTGCGCGCGCGCGTCCGCCGGTGCCGGGCAGACCCCGACGCCGTTCTCGCGGCCGGCCCCGCTGCAGCGACCCCTACAGGTCGCCACGGGCTATGCAAACACGGCGACCGCATAGACCCGGCGGCCGCAGGAGGACACGGGGAGACTAGGCGGCCACAGGAGGACGCGGTACACGCGGCAACCGCAGGAGGACACCGGCAGACCCGCCGGCCGGGACCGAACGCCGTCGGTCGGTCTGCCTTCCTTCGCTTTTCGTACGGGCCGTTCCGGCCCTTTTCGGACCTTTTCGGGCCTTTTCGCACCTTTCCGGCACTTTTCGGTGCTTTTCGCCTGGGCGGACCCACTCGGGAATCGCTTGACCGACCGACCGACCGACGGACGCCTTTGGACATGCGCGCGCATGCGTCCTTCGGCTTCCGGGTAGACCCGGACGCCGTTCTCGGCCAGGCGTTTGCCTCTGACGTCAGAGCGACGGGCGGCCCGAGGCAACCGGGGGCCGCGGCCGCGAGCTCGCCTTCTCGAACAGCCGCCTCCCCGTAGCCCGGCTACCGGCCCCTATTCGCCTGGGGCGGGTTGGGCTGGGGGGGAGCGACTTTGCACCACGCTAAGCAACTACACGTTTCGTTTTCACAGCACTGTTTTGCTTCGATATGCTTCTCCTGCCACTGCTACGCGTTGCTTTTCCTGACCCTGCTTGACTATGCTTTTCCTGATAAGGCTTTCTTTTCCTTCCGAGGCTTTCCTTCGTCTCGCATTTCTTCCCTTTGCACTGCCGACCGTACCCGGCATGAGGGCCCTGCGGTCTTTGCCCCGCAGACGCCAGGAACCGGCAGGAGGGCTGGCCGCCAGCTCCTTGCATTTGCTTCGCTTCTCTTTGTTTCTCCTTGCTTTGCTTTGCTTTGCTCTGCTCTTCCGGGCACAGTTTTGCTTTTCCTTCTCTGCGTTCCTCTGCTGTTCTCGCCCCTGCTTTGCTTTCCTTTGCCTCAGATTGCTTTGCCTCAGATTGCTTTGCTTTTTTGTTGTTGTTGTTGTTGTTTCTTTTTTTCTTCTTCTTCTTTTTTTTTTTTTTTGTTAATATAGATACATATTCATTTTATTGCTTTGTTTTATTTTTGGACCTTTTGGCTTTGGTTTTCCTGGCCGCGCTTTGCTTTGCCTGGCCCTGCTTGTCATTTCTTTTCATTATGCCGCATTCTTTTCCCTAGCAGGGCTTTGCTTTGCCTTGCTCGGCTTTCCTCTTCATTTCTCTGCTCTCCTGTGCTGCGCTAGGCTTCCTTTGCAGACCGTCCCGACGATTTTGCCGATGAGGCGATCGGTATATTTCGGAACGCATAAACCCTCAGACACACAGCTGGGCCTCCCCGCAGCCCGGACACTGTCCCCTCGCAACTCGAGGGTGGGGGCAGCAGGCCCGGCCACCCGACATGGTCAGTTCTGTGGCCCCAGCCGTGTGGCCTGCCGCTAGGCGGTCCCCACTGCTGCCCGTCTGGGGACGGTGTTGGGTGAGGTTTTGAACGACGATCAGTAACTACATGATTCCCACAACTACATTGGATGGAAGGCAACAATCAATAAATAAATAAATAAATAAAGATAAAACCAGGTAAAGCAAGACATGGTTCTTGCCCACTGTCACGGCGGACTATGAGGTGTCAGGGAGGCCGGGGAGCGGGCGAGCAGGGTACAGCCACCGTCCGAGTCTGGCCGCCAGCTCTACGCGGCATGAGGGCCCTGCGGTCTTTGCCCCGCAGACACTGGGAACCGGCAGGAGGGCTGGCCGCCAGCTCCTTACATTTGCTTCGCTTCTCTTTCTTTTTCCTTGCTCTGCTTTGCTTTGCTCTGCTCTTCCGGGCACACTTTTGGTTTTCCTTCTCTCCTTTCCTCTGCTGTTCTTGCCCCTGCTTTGCTTTGCTTTGCCTCAGATTGCTTTGCTTTGCTTTGTTTGCTCTGTCTTTCCTGGCACTGCTTTGCTTTTCCTTGTGCTACTTCACTTTGCTTTGCTCTGCCTTGCACTGCTTTGCCTTTCCTGGACACGCTTTACTTTGCTTTTCCTGGCCCTGCTTTGCTTGTTGTCTTTTTTGCCTTTTTTTTTATTTTTTTTTTTTTTTTTACTTTAGATACATATTCATTGCATTGCTTTGTTTTATTTTTGGACCTTTTTGCTTTGGTTTTCCTCGCCGCGCTTTGCTTTTCCTGGCCATGCTTTTTCAGGCCACGCTTTCCTTTCTCTTGCTCTGCTTTTATTCCTGGCACCTCTTGGTTTTACTTTCTCTGCTCTGCTCTGCTTTTCCTACGCCTGCAGTGCTTTGCCTTGCCTCAAACTGCTTTCCTTACTTCGCTCTACGTTTCCTGGCAATGCTGGGACTTTCCTTGTACCAGTTTGCACTGCTTCGCTTTGCCTTGCTCTGCTTTGCCTTTCCTGGCCACGCTTTTTCAGGCCACGCTTTCCTTTGTCTTGCTCTGCTTTGTATTCCTGGCACCTCTTGGTTTTACTTTCTCTGCTCTGCTTTGCTTTTCCTACCCCTGCTGTGCTTTGCCTTGCCTCAAACTGCTTTCGTTAGTTTGCTCTACCTTTCCTGGCACTGCTGGGACTTTCCTTGTACGAGTTTGCACTGCTTTGCTTTGCCTTGCTCTGCGTTGCCTTTCCTGACCATGCTTTTTCAGGCCATGCTTTCCCTTGTCTTGCTTCGCTTTGTTTTCCTGCCACGGCTTTGCTTTACCTTCTCTGCTCTGCTTTGCTTTTCCTACCCCTGCTGTGCTTAGCCTCGCCTCAAACTGCTTTCTTTACTCTGCTCTACGTTTCCTGGCACTGCTGGGACTTTCCTTGTACAAGTTTGCACTGCTTTGCTTTGCCTTGCTCGGCTTTCCTCTTCATCTCTCTGCTCTCCTGTGCTGCGCTAGGCTTCCTTTGCAGACCGTCCCGACGATTTTGCCGATGAGGCGATCGGTATATTTCGGAACGCATAAACCCTCAGACACACAGCTGGGCCTCCCCGCAGCCCGGACACTGTCCCCTCGCAACTCGAGGGTGGGGGCAGCAGGCCCGGCCACCCGACATGGTCAGTTCTGTGGCCCCAGCCGTGTGGCCTGCCGCTAGGCGGTCCCCACTGCTGCCCGTCTGGGGACGGTGTTGGGTGAGGTTTTCAACGACGATCAGTAACTACATGATTCCCACAACTACATTGGATGGAAGGCAACAATAAATAAATAAATAAATAAATAAAGATAAAACCAGGTAAAGCAAGACATGGTTCTTGCCCGCTGTCACGGCGGACTATGAGGTGTCAGGGAGGCCGGGGAGCGGGCGAGCAGGGTACAGACATGTTGTGGTTTAACCCGGCTGGCAGCTAAACACCACACAGCCGTTCGCTCACCCTCCCCCCTCCCTCTCTGGGATGGGGGAGAGAAACGGGAAAGTGAAGCCGGTGAGTTGAGATAAAGACAGTTTATTAAGACAGGAATATAAAAATATAAGGAATATAAGGAATATAATAATAACAATAATAATAACAATAGTGATAATGATAATAGTATTAACAATAATAATGTGTAAGAAAACAAGTGATGCACAATGCAATTGCTCACCACCCGCTGACCGATGCCCAGCCTATTCCCGAGCAGCCGGCCCCCCCACCCCGGCCAGCCACCCCTATATATTGTTTAGCCATCCGAGTCTGGCCGAAAGCTCTACCCGGCATGAGGGCCCTGCGGTCTTTGCCCCGCAGACACTGGGAACCGGCAGGAGGGCTGGCCGCCAGCTCCTTACATGTGCTTCGCTTCTCTTTGTTTTTCCTTGCTCTGCTTTGCTTTGCTCTGCTCTGCTCTTCCGGGCACACTTTTGCTTTTCCTTCTCTACTTTGCTCTGCTTTTCTTGCCCCTGCTTTGCTTTGCTTTGCCTCAGATTGCTTTGCTTTGCTTTGTTTGCTCTGTCTTTCCTGGCACTGCTTTGCTTTTCCTCGTGCTACTTCGCTTTGCTTTGCTTTGCCTTGCTCTGCCTTGCCTCCACTGGCCATGTTTTCTTTTGCTTTTTCAGGCCACGCTTTCCTTTGTCTTGCTTTGCTTTGTATTCCTGCCACGGCTTTGCTTTACCTTCTCTGCTCTGCTTTGCTTTTCCTACACCTGCTGTGCTTTGCCTTGCTTCCTCAAACTGCTTTCTTCCTTTTGCTCTACATTTCCTGGCACTGCTTTCCTTTTCCTTGTGCTACTTCACTTTGCTTTGCTCTGCCTTGCACTGCTTTGCCTTTCCTGGACACGCTTTACTTTGCTTTTCCTGGCCCTGCTTTGCTTGGTGTTTTTTTTGCCTTTTTTTTTTTTTTTTTTTTAATTTAGATATATATTCATTGCATTGCTTTGTTTTATTTCTGGACCTTTTTACTTTGGTTTTCCTGGCCGCGCTTTGCTTTTCCTGGCCATGCTTTTTCAGGCCATGCTTTCCTTTGTCTTACTTTGCTTCGTATTCCTGGCACCTCTTGGTTTTACTTTCTCTGCTCTGCTTTGCTTTTCCTACCCCTGCTGTGCTTTGCCTCGCCTCAAAATGCATTCTTTACTTTGCTCTACGTTTCCTGGCCCTGCTGGGACTTTCCTTGTACGAGTTTGCACTGCTTTGCTTTGCCTTGCTCTGCTTTGCCTTTCCTGGCCATGCTTTTTCAGGCCACGCTTTCCTTTGTCTTGCTTCGCTTCGTATTCCTGGCACCTCTTGGTTTTACTTTCTCTGCTCTGCTCTGCTTTTCCTACCCCTGCTGTGCTTTGCCTTGCCTCAAACTGCTTTCTTTACTTTGCTCTACGTTTCCTGGCCCTGCTGGGACTTTCCTTGTACGAGTTTGCACTGCTTTGCTTTGCCTTGCTCTGCTTTGCCTTTCCGGGCCATGCTTTTTCAGGCCACGCTTTCCTTTGTCTTGCTTCGCTTCGTATACCTGGCACCTCTTGGTTTTACTTTCTCTGCTCTGCTTTGCTTTTCCTACCCCTGCTCTGCTTTGCCTCGCCTCCAACTGCTTTCTTTACTTTGCTCTACGTTACCTGGCACTGCTGGGACTTTCCTTGTACAAGTTTGCACTGCTTTGCTTTGCCTTGCTCGGCTTTCCTCTTCATCTCTCTGCTCTCCTGTGCTGCGCTAGGCTTCCTTTGCAGACCGTCCCGACGATTTTGCCGATGAGGCGATCGGTATATTTCGGAACGCATAAACCCTCAGACACACAGCTGGGCCTCCCCGCAGCCCGGACACTGTCCCCTCGCAACTCGAGGGTGGGGGCAGCAGGCCCGGCCACCCGACATGGTCAGTTCTGTGGCCCCAGCCGTGTGGCCTGCCGCTAGGCGGTCCCCACTGCTGCCCGTCTGGGGACGGTGTTGGGTGAGGTTTTGAACGACGATCAGTAACTACATGATTCCCACAACTACATTGGATGGAAGGCAACAATAAATAAATAAATAAATAAATAAAGATAAAACCAGGTAAAGCAAGACATGGTTCTTGCCCGCTGTCACGGCGGACTATGAGGTGTCAGGGAGGCCGGGGAGCGGGCGAGCAGGGTACAGCCACCATCCGAGTCTGGCCGCCAGCTCTACCCGGCATGAGGGCCCTGCGGTCTTTGCCCCGCAGACACTGGGAACCGGCAGGAGGGCTGGCCGCCAGCTCCTTACATTTGCTTCGCTTCTCTTTCTTTTTCCTTGCTCTGCTTTGCTTTGCTCTGCTCTTCCGGGCACACTTTTGCTTTTCCTTCTCTACTTTGCTCTGCTTTTCTTGCCCCTGCTTTGCTTTGCTTTGCCTCAGATTGCTTTGCTTTGCTTTGTTTGCTCTGTCTTTCCTGGCACTGCTTTGCTTTTCCTTGTGCTACTTCACTTTTTCACTTTGCTTTGCTCTGCCTTGCACTGCTTTGCCTTTCCTGGACACGCTTTACTTTGCTTTTCCTGGCCCTGCTTTTCTTGGTTTTTTTTTTTGCCTTTTTTTTTTTTTTTTTTTTTTTTTTTTTTTTACTTTAGATATATATTCATTGCATTGCTTTGTTTTATTTCTGGACCTTTTTACTTTGGTTTTCCTGGCCGCGCTTTGCTTTTCCTGGCCCTGCTTTTTCAGGCCATGCTTTCCTTTGTCTTGCTTCGCTTCGTATTCCTGGCACCTCTTGGTTTTACTTTCTCTGCTCTGCTTTGCTTTTCCTACCCCTGCTGTGCTTTGCCTCGCATCAAACTGCATTCTTTACTTTGCTCTACGTTTCCTGGCACTACTGGGACTTTCCTTGTACGAGTTTGCACTGCTTTGCTTTGCCTTGCTCTGCTTTGCCTTTCCTGGCCACCCTTTTTCAGGCCACGCTTTCCTTTGTCTTGCTTCGCTTCGTATTCCTGGCACCTCTTGGTTTTACTTTCTCTGCTCTGCTTTGCTTTTCCTACCCCTGCTGTGCTTTGCCTCGCCTCACACAGCTTGCTTTACATTGCTCTACGTTTCCTGGCACTGCTGGGACTTTCCTTTTACAAGTTTGCACTGCTTCGCTTTGCCTTGCTCTGCTTTGCCTTTCCTGACCATGCTTTTTCAGGCCATGCTTTCCTTTGTTTTGCTTCGCTTTGTATTCCTGCCACGGCTTTGCTTTACCTTCTCTGCTCTGCTTTGCTTTTCCTACCCCTGCTGTGCTTTGCCTCGCCTCAAACTGCTTTCTTTACTTTGCTCTACCTTTCCTGGCACTGCTGGGTCTTTCCTTGTACGAGTTTGCACTGCTTTGCTTTGCCTTGCTCTGCTTTGCCTCCACTGGCCGTGTTTTCTTTTGCTTTTTCAGGCCACGCTTTCCTTTGTCTTGCTTCGCTTCGCTTTGTATTCCTGGCACCTCTAGGTTTTACTTTCTCTGCTCTGCTTTGCCTTGCCTCCAACTGCTTTCGTTACTTTGCTCTACCTTTCCTGGCCCTGCTGGGACTTTCCTTGTACGAGTTTGCACTGCTTTGCTTTGCCTTGCTCTGCTTTGCCTTTCCTGTCCGTGCTTTTTCAGGCCACGCTTTCCTTTGTTTTGCTTTGCTTCGTATTCCTGGCACCTCTTGGTTTTACTTTCTCTGCTCTGCTCTGCTTGTCCTACCCCTGCTGTGCTTTACCTCGCCTCAAACTGCTTTCGTTACTTTGCTCTACGGTTCCTGGCACTGCTGGGACTTTCCTTGTACAAGTTTGCACTGCTTTGCTTTGCCTTGCTCGGCTTTCCTCTTCATTGCTCTGCTGTCCTGTGTTGCTCTAGGCTTCCTTTGCAGACTGTCCCGACGATTTTGCCAATGAGGCTATCGGTATATTTAGGAACGCATAAACCCTCAGACACACAGCTGGGCCTCCCCGCAGCCCGGACACTGTCCCCTCGCAACTCGAGGGTGGGGGCAGCAGGCCCGGCCACCCGACATGGTCAGTTCTGTGGCCCCAGCCGTGTGGCCCGCCGCTAGGCGGTCCCCACTGCTCCCCGTCTGGGGACGGTGTTGGGTGAGGTTTTGAACGACGATCAGTAAATACATGATTCCCACAACTACAGTGGATGGAAGGCAAGAATAAATAAATAAATAAATAAATGCAGGGGGAAAAAAAAAAAAAAAAAAAACCAGGTAAAGCAAGACATGGTTCTTGCCCGCTGTCACGGCGGACTATGAGGTGTCAGGGAGGCCGGGGAGCGGGCGAGCAGGGTACAGCCACCGTCCGAGTCTGGCCGCCAGCTCTACCCGGCATGAGGGCCCTGCGGTCTTTGCCCCGCAGACACTGGGAACCGGCAGGAGGGCTGGCCGCCAGCTCCTTATATTTGCTTCGCTTCTCTTTGTTTTTCCTTGCTCTGCTTTGCTTTGCTCTGCTCTGCTCTTCCGGGCACACTTTTGCTTTTCCTTCTCTCCTTTCCTCTGCTGTTCCTGCCCCTGCTTTGCTTTGCTTTGCCTCCGATTGCTTTGCTTTGGTTCGTTTGCTTTGTCTTTCCTGGCAATGCTTTGCTTTTCCTCGTGCTACTTTGCTTCGCTTTCCTTTGCCTTGCTCTGCTTTTCTGGCCGTGCTTTGTTTGGTTTTGCTTTACTTTGCCTTCCCTCTTTGACACTGTTTTAGTTTTCCTCGTGCTGCCTTGCTTTCCCTTTCTCTGCTTTGCCTTCCCTGCGCATGCTTTCTTTTGCTTTTTCAGGCCACGCTTTCCTTTGTTTAGCTTTGCTTTGTATTCCTGGCACTGCTTCTCTTTTCCTTCTCTACGTTGCTTTGTTTTCCTACCCCCGCTGTGCTTCGCCTTGCCTCAATTTCTTTCTTTCCTTTGCTCTACCTTTCCTGGCCCTGCTTTGTTTTTGCTTGTGCTACTTTGCTCTGCTTTGCTTTGCCTTACTGTCATTTGCCTTTCCTGGCCATGCTTTGCTTTGCTTTTCTTACCCCTGCTTTTCTTTCCTTTTCTGGCCCTGCTTTCTTTTACTTTGCTTCACTTTGCCTTGAATTCCAGACAGTGCTTTGCTTTGTCTTGTGCTGCTTTGCTTTGTTTTGCATTGCTGTGCTTTGCATTCCCTGGCCCTCATTTTTGTTTTTCTTCCCCCTCCCCCCCCCCCAACCCCCCCCCCCCCGCCCCCCCCCCGCCATGCTTTCCTTTGTTTTGCTTTGCTTTGTGTTCCTGGCTCTGCTATGCATTTCTTTGTGCTGTTTTGCTCTGCTTTGCTTTGCCTTGCTCTGCTTTGCCTTTCCTGGCCATGCTTTGCTTTGCTTTTTCTGGCCCTACTTTGCTTTGGTTTTTTTGTTTGTTCGGTTGTTTTTTTTTTTACCCTTTTTCCTTTGTTTTTTTCTGGCCGTGCTTTGCTTTTCCTTATGCCACTTTCTTTTCCCTAGCGGGGCTTTGCTTTGCCTTGCTCTGCTTTCCTCCGCATTGCTCTGCTCTGCTCTGCTTTGCTGCTCTAGGCTCCTTTTGCAGACCATCCCACCGATTTTGCCGACGAGTCGATCGGTGTATTTAGAAACACGTAAACCCTCAGACGCACACCTTGACCTCCCCCCACCTCGGCGACTGTCCCCTCGGAACTGGCGGACGAGGGGACAGGGATCTGGCCACCGGGCCGGGTCTATTCTGTGGCCCCCGCTGTCCGGCGAGCCGCCAGGTGGGCCCCGTTGCTATTCGTCTGGGGAGGGTGGGGGTTGCGAACGACGCTAAGTAACTACGTGATTCCTAAAAGTAAAGGGGGAAACAGACAACGATTATTATTATTATTACTACTACTGTTTTTATTATGTTTTCGTTATATATATATTTACTCTTATTTAGTACTTTCTTTTGTAATAACTCTTAAGTAGTATATATAATATTATATATCTATGGATCGTTTATGTAACGATAAAAAGCTAAAGCAAACCGGCCGGGCAGCCAGCCACACCGAGTCGCACAGGTGGCGAGCTGCTCGTGACCGAGCGGGAGCCTCTTATGTCAGAGCGGCCGGCGGCCGGAAGCAACCGGGGGCCGCTGCCACACCCTCGCCTTCTTGAACGCCCGCCTCCCCGTAACCCGGCAACGGGCCCCTCCCTATTCGTCTGGGGCGGGTGGGGGGTGCGATTTCGGACGACACTAAGGAACTACACGTTTCGTATTCACAGCACTGTTTTTCTTTGCTTTGCTTTTCCTGGCCCTGCTTTGCTTTGCTTTGCATTCGTGGCACCGCTTTGTTTTTCCCGGCCCTGTTTTGCTTTGTTTTTACTGACCCCGATTCGTTTTGCTTTTCCTGGCCCTGCTTGACTTTTCTTTGCCCGATAAGGCTTTCTTTTTCCTCGCAGGGTTTGCTTTGCTTTGCCTTGCTCTGCTTTGCCTTCCCTGGCCCTGCTACGTTTTGCTTCTTCCGGCCACGCTTTCCTTTGCTTAGCTTTGCTTCGTATTCCTGGCGCAGCTTTGCTTTTTCTTCTCTGCTTTGCTTTGCTTCTCCTACCCCTGCTGTGCTTCGCCTCGCCTCAAAGTCCTTTGCTTTGCCTTTCCTGGCCCTGCTTTGCTTTTCCTTGTGCTACTTTGCTCTGCTTTGCTTTGCCTTACTGTCATTTGCCTTTCCTGGCCATGCTTTGCTTTGCTTTTCTTACCCCTGCTTTTCTTTCCTTTTCTGGCCCTGCTTTCTTTTACTTTGCTTCACTTTGCCTTGAATTCCAGACAGTGCTTTGCTTTGTCTTGTGCTGTTTTGCTTTGTTTTGCATTGCTGTGCTTTGCATTCCCTGGCCCTCATTTTTGTTTTTCTTCCCCCTCCCCCCCCCCCAACCCCCCCCCCACCGCCCCCCCCCGCCATGCTTTCCTTTGTTTTGCTTTGCTTTGTGTTCCTGGCTCTGCTATGCATTTCTTTGTGCTGTTTTGCTCTGCTTTGCTTTGCCTTGCTCTGCTTTGCCTTTCCTGGCCATGCTTTGCTTTGCTTTTTCTGGCCCTACTTTGCTTTGGTTTTTTTGTTTGTTCGGTTGTTTTTTTTTTACCCTTTTTCCTTTGTTTTTTTCTGGCCGTGCTTTGCTTTTCCTTATGCCACTTTCTTTTCCCTAGCGGGGCTTTGCTTTGCCTTGCTCTGCTTTCCTCCGCATTGCTCTGCTCTGCTCTGCTTTGCTGCTCTAGGCTTCTTTTGCAGACCGTCCCACCGATTTTGCCGACGAGTCGATCGGTGTATTTAGAAACACGTAAACCCTCAGACGCACACCTTGACCTCCCCCCACCTCGGCGACTGTCCCCTCGGAACTGGCGGACGAGGGGACAGGGATCTGGCCACCGGGCCGGGTCTATTCTGTGGCCCCCGCTGTCCGGCGAGCCGCCAGGTGGGCCCCGTTGCTATTCGTCTGGGGAGGGTGGGGGTTGCGAACGACGCTAAGTAACTACTCGATTCGTAAAAGTAAAGGGGGAAACTGACAACGATTATTATTACTACTACTCTTTTTATTATGTTTTCGTTATATATATATTTACTCTTATTTAGTACTTTCTTTTGTAATAACTCTTAAGTAGTATATATAATATTATATATCTATGGATCGTTTATGTAACGATAAAAAGCTAAAGCAAACCGGCCGGGCAGCCAGCCACAGCGAGTCGCACAGGTGGCGAGCCGCTCGTGACCGAGCGGGAGCCTCTTATGTCAGAGCGGCCGGCGGCCGGAAGCAACCGGGGGCCGCTGCCACACCCTCGCCTTCTTGAACGCCCGCCTCCCCGTAACCCGGCAACGGGCCCCTCCCTATTCGTCTGGGGCGGGTGGGGGGTGCGATTTCGAACGACACTAAGGAACTACACGTTTCGTATTCACAGCACTGTTTTTCTTTGCTTTGCTTTTCCTGGCCCTGCTTTGCTTTGCTTTGCATTCGTGGCACCGCTTTGTTTTTCCCGGCCCTGTTTTGCTTTGTTTTTACTGACCCCGATTCGTTTTGCTTTTCCTGGCCCTGCTTGACTTTTCTTTGCCCGATAAGGCTTTCTTTTTCCTTGCAGGGTTTGCTTTGCTTTGCCTTGCTCTGCTTTGCCTTTCCTGGCCCTGCTACGTTTTGCTTCTTCCGGCCACGCTTTCCTTTGCTTAGCTTTGCTTCGTACTCCTGGCGCAGCTTTGCTTTTTCTTCTCTGCTTTGCTTTGCTTCTCCTACCCCTGCTGTGCTTCGCCTCGCCTCAAAGTCCTTTGCTTTGCCTTTCCTGGCCCTGCTTTGCTTTTCCTTGTGCTACTTTGCTCTGCTTTGCTTTGCCTTACTGTCATTTGCCTTTCCTGGCCATGCTTTGCTTTGCTTTTCTTACCCCTGCTTTTCTTTCCTTTTCTGGCCCTGCTTTGTTTTACTTTGCTTCACTTTGCCTTGAATTCCTGACAGTGCTTTGCTTTGTCTTGTGCTGCTTTGCTTTGTTTTGCATTGCTGTGCTTTGCATTCCCTGGCCCTCGTTTTTTTTTTTTTCTTTCTTCCCCCCCCCCGTCCCCCCCCCCCCCCCCCCAGCCATGCCTTCCTTTGTTTTGCTTTGCTTTGTGTTCCTGGCTCTGCTATGCATTTCTTTGTGCTGCTTTGCTCTGCTTTGCTTTGCCTTGCTCTGCATTCCCTGGCCCTCATTTTTTTTTTTTTTTCTCCCCCCCCACCCCGGCCATGCCTTCCTTTGTTTGCTTTGCTTTGTGTTCCTGGCTCTGCTATGTATTTCTTTGTGCTGCTTTGCTCTGCTTTGCCTTTCCTGGCCATGCTTTGCTTTGCTTTTTCTGGCCCTACTTTGCTTTGTTTTGTTTTTTTTTTGTTTGTTTGTTTGTTTTTTGTTTTTTTTTTTTTTTTTTACCCTTTTTCCTTTGTTTTTTCTGGCCGTGCTTTGCTTTTCCTTATGCCGCTTTCTTTTCCCTAGCGGGGCTTTGCTTTGCCTTGCTCTGCTTTCCTCCGCATTGCTCTGCTCTGCTCTGCTTTGCTGCTCTAGGCTCCTTTTGCAGACCGTCCCACCGATTTTGCCGACGAGTCGATCGGTGTATTTAGAAACACGTAAACCCTCAGACGCACACCTTGACCTCCCCCCACCTCGGCGACTGTCCCCTCGGAACTGGCGGACGAGGGGACAGGGATCTGGCCACCGGGCCGGGTCTATTCTGTGGCCCCCGCTGTCCGGCGAGCCGCCAGGTGGGCCCCGTTGCTATTCGTCTGGGGAGGGTGGGGGTTGCGAACGACGCTAAGTAACTACGTGATTCCTAAAAGTAAAGGGGGAAACAGACAACAATTATTATTATTATTACTACTACTCTTTTTATTATGTTTTCGTTATATATATATTTACTCTTATTTAGTACTTTCTTTTGTAATAACTCTTAAGTAGTATATATAATATTATATATCTATGGATCGTTTATGTAACGATAAAAAGCTAAAGCAAACCGGCCGGGCAGCCAGCCACACCGAGTCGCACAGGTGGCGAGCTGCTCGTGACCGAGCGGGAGCCTCTTATGTCAGAGCGGCCGGCGGCCGGAAGCAACCGGGGGCCGCTGCCACACCCTCGCCTTCTTGAACGCCCGCCTCCCCGTAACCCGGCAACGGGCCCCTCCCTGTTCGTCTGGGGCGGGTGGGGGGTGCGATTTCGAACGACACTAAGGAACTACACGTTTCGTATTCACAGCACTGTTTTTCTTTGCTTTGCTTTTCCTGGCCCTGCTTTGCTTTGCTTTGCATTCGTGGCACCGCTTTGTTTTTCCCGGCCCTGTTTTGCTTTGTTTTTACTGACCCCGATTCGTTTTGCTTTTCCTGGCCCTGCTTGACTTTTCTTTGCCCGATAAGGCTTTCTTTTTCCTCGCAGGGTTTGCTTTGCTTTGCCTTGCTCTGCTTTGCCTTCCCTGGCCCTGCTACGTTTTGCTTCTTCCGGCCACGCTTTCCTTTGCTTAGCTTTGCTTCGTATTCCTGGCGCCGCTTTGCTTTTTCTTCTCTGCTTTGCTTTGCTTCTCCTACCCCTGCTGTGCTTCGCCTCGCCTCAAAGTCCTTTGCTTTGCCTTTCCTGGCCCTGCTTTGCTTTTCCTCGTGCTACTTTGCTTTGCCTTGGTCTGCTTTGCTTTTCCTTGCCGTGCTTTGTTTTGTTTTGCTCTGCTTTGTATTCACCGCATCGCCTTGCTTTCCTTGGCCCTGCATTTTTTTTTTATTTTTTTTTTCTCTGTCCCTCTTTGTTTAGCTTTCCCTGGACCTGCTTTGCTTTGCTTTGCGTTCGCGGCACCTCTTTTCTTTTCCTGGACCTCCTTTGCTTGGGTTTTTCTCGCCCTTCTTTGTTTTGCTTTTCCCGGCCCTGCCTTGCTTTGTTTGGCTTTATTTCGTATTCATGACGCCGCTTTTCTTTTCCTGGACCTCCTTTGCTTGGGTTTTTCTCGCCCTTCTTTGTTTTGATTTCCTGGCCCTGCTTTGCTTTGTTTTTACTGACCCCGATTCCTTTTGCTTTTCCTGGCCCTGCTTGACTTTTCTTTGCCCGATAAGGCTTTCTTTTTCCTCGCAGGGTTTGCTTTGCTTTGCCTTGCTCTGCTTTGCCTTCCCTGGCCCTGCTACGTTTTGCTTCTTCCGGCCACGCTTTCCTTTGCTTAGCTTTGCTTCGTATTCCTGGCGCAGCTTTGCTTTTTCTTCTCTGCTTTGCTTTGCTTCTCCTACCCCTGCTGTGCTTCGCCTCGCCTCAAAGTCCTTTGCTTTGCCTTTCCTGGCCCTGCTTTGCTTTTCCTTGTGCTACTTTGCTCTGCTCTGCTTTGCCTTACTGTCATTTGCCTTTCCTGGCCATGCTTTGCTTTGCTTTTCTTACCCCTGCTTTTCTTTCCTTTTCTGGCCCTGCTTTCTTTTACTTTGCTTCACTTTGCCTTGAATTCCAGACAGTGCTTTGCTTTGTCTTGTGCTGCTTTGCTTTGTTTTGCATTGCTGTGCTTTGCATTCCCTGGCCCTCTTTTTTTTTTTCTTTCTTCGCCCCCCCCCCCTTCTCCCCCCGACCCCCCCCCCCCCCCCCCCCCCCCCCCGGCCATGCCTTCCTTTGTTTTGCTTTGCTTTGTGTTCCTGGCTCTGCTATGCATTTCTTTGTGCTGCTTTGCTCTGCTTTGCTTTGCCTTGCTCTGCATTCCCTGGCCCTCATTTTTTTTTTTTTTCTCCCCCCCCCACCCCGGCCATGCCTTCCTTTGTTTGCTTTGCTTTGTGTTCCTGGCTCTGCTATGTATTTCTTTGTGCTGCTTTGCTCTGCTTTGCCTTTCCTGGCCATGCTTTGCTTTGCTTTTTCTGGCCCTACTTTGCTTTGTTTTTTTTTGTTTGTTTGTTTGTTTTTTGGGTTTTGGTTTTTTTTTTTTTACCCTTTTTCCTTTGTTTTTTCTGGCCGTGCTTTGCTTTTCCTTATGCCACTTTCTTTTCCCTAGCGGGGCTTTGCTTTGCCTTGCTCTGCTTTCCTCCGCATTGCTCTGCTCTGCTCTGCTTTGCTGCTCTAGGCTTCTTTTGCAGACCGTCCCACCGATTTTGCCGACGAGTCGATCGGTGTATTTAGAAACACGTAAACCCTCAGACGCACACCTTGACCTCCCCCCACCTCGGCGACTGTCCCCTCGGAACTGGCGGACGAGGGGACAGGGATCTGGCCACCGGGCCGGGTCTATTCTGTGGCCCCCGCTGTCCGGCGAGCCGCCAGGTGGGCCCCGTTGCTATTCGTCTGGGGAGGGTGGGGGTTGCGAACGACGCTAAGTAACTACTCGATTCGTAAAAGTAAAGGGGGAAACTGACAACGATTATTATTATTATTACTACTACTCTTTTTATTATGTTTTCGTTATATATATATTTACTCTTATTTAGTACTTTCTTTTGTAATAACTTTTAAGTAGTATACGTAATATTAAATATCTATCGATCGTTTATATAACGATAAAAAGCTAAAGCAAACCGGCCGGGCAGCCAGCCACACCGAGTCGCACAGGTGGCGAGCTGCTCGTGACCGAGCGGGAGCCTCTTATGTCAGAGCGGCCGGCGGCCGGAAGCAACCGGGGGCCGCTGCCACACCCTCGCCTTCTTGAACGCCCGCCTCCCCGTAACCCGGCAACGGGCCCCTCCCTGTTCGTCTGGGGCGGGTGGGGGGTGCGATTTCGAACGACACTAAGGAACTACACGTTTCGTATTCACAGCACTGTTTTTCTTTGCTTTGCTTTTCCTGGCCCTGCTTTGCTTTGCTTTGCATTCGTGGCACCGCTTTGTTTTTCCCGGCCCTGTTTTGCTTTGTTTTTACTGACCCCGATTCGTTTTGCTTTTCCTGGCCCTGCTTGACTTTTCTTTGCCCGATAAGGCTTTCTTTTTCCTCGCAGGGTTTGCTTTGCTTTGCCTTGCTCTGCTTTGCCTTCCCTGGCCCTGCTACGTTTTGCTTCTTCCGGCCACGCTTTCCTTTGCTTAGCTTTGCTTCGTATTCCTGGCGCAGCTTTGCTTTTTCTTCTCTGCTTTGCTTTGCTTCTCCTACCCCTGCTGTGCTTCGCCTCGCCTCAAAGTCCTTTGCTTTGCCTTTCCTGGCCCTGCTTTGCTTTTCCTCACGCTACTTTGCTTTGCCTTGGTCTGCTTTGCTTTTCCTTGCCGTGCTTTGTTTTGTTTTGCTCTGCTTTGTATTCACCGCATCACCTTGCTTTCCTTCCTTGGTCCTGCATTTTTTTTTTTTTTTTTTTCTCTGTCCCTCTTTGTTTAGCTTTCCCTGGACCTGCTTTGCTTTGCTTTGCGTTCGCGGCACCTCTTTGCTTTTCGCGGACCTCCTTTGCTTGGGTTTTTCTCGCCCTTCTTTGTTTTGCTTTTCCCGGCCCTGCCTTGCTTTGTTTGGCTTTATTTCGTATTCATGACGCCTCTTTTCTTTTCCTGGACCTCCTTTGCTTGGGTTTTTCTCGCCCTTCTTTGTTTTGCTTTTCCCGGCCCTGCTTTGCTCTGTTTGGCTTTACTTTGTGTTCATGACGCCGCTTTTCTTTTCCTGGACCTCCTTTGCTTTGGTTTTTCTCGCCCCCTGCTTCGTTTTGCTTTTCCTGGCCCTCCTTGACTTTGCTTTTCTTCGTTCCGCTTTCTTTCCCCTAGCTAGCGGGGCTTTGCTCTGTCTCGCTC